>NC_139628.1:18299859-18577359 GCF_964638095.1 Poromitra crassiceps | reverse complement strand
CCACCACCACCTGTAGCTTTTATACCTGAGAGGAAGAGCTCTCCTCTCAGGTGAGAGAGGAGGAGGTGGGCGGAGGAGGTGGGCGTGGCTCTTCTCTCTCCTCTCAGGTGAGAGAGGAGGAGAGGAGGTGGGCGTGAGAGAGGAGGAGGTGGGCGTGGCTCTTCTCTCTCCTCTCAGGTGAGAGAGGAGGAGGTGGGCCTCTTCTCTCTCCTCTCAGGTGAGAGGTGTAGCTCTCCTCTCTCCTCTCTGAGTCCAGGCTGAGTAAACACACAGCACTGATTTAATGTTTCCACTCAGACTGGAGTGCCACCCTCTCATTCACTTACCCCCATCTCTCCCTCCCTCCTCTCCTTCCCTCTCTTGCTCTCTATCCCTCTCTCTCTGACACGCACCCACACACACACACATGCGCACACACACCCACACATGCACGCACCCGTGTGCGCACAGACACACACACATCTCCACCTCCTTGTTGTTGACGTCTTCCTCTGACATCAGCAGTAGAATAATAATCAGTTGTGTGTGTGTGTGTGTGTGTGTGTGTGTGTGTGTGTGTGTGTGTGTGTCATTTTCTATTCTATTCTATTCTATTCATTACATTACATCATTTGGCAGAGGTTTTTATCCAAGGTGATTTACAATATCACATATTGTCAACAGTAGAGAAATCAACTATGCAACACAATCTATGACAGCTATGACTTCTTGAAGGAATAGAGTAACAGTTGTAGAACGTAGCTGGAGAAGGAATAAGTAACGGGCCCAGGTACAGCCTGAAAATTCCATTCTATTCTATTCTTCTATACGACTATAAGGACTCCACCCACCCCCCATATCCCCTGACCACAGCCGGCTCCACCCACCCCCAATATCGCCTGACCACAGCCGGCTCCACCCACCCCCCATATCCCCTGACCACAGCCGGCTCCACCCACCCCCCATATCCCCTGACCACACCCGGCTCCACCCACCCCCCATATCCCCTGACCACAGCCGGCTCCACCCACCCCCCATATCCCCTGACCACAGCCGGCTCCACCCACCCCCCATATCCCCTGACCACAGCCGGCTCCACCCACCCCCAATATCGCCTGACCACAGCCGGCTCAACAACAGGCCAGAATCCATAACCCCCCCCCCCCCCCCCCACACTTAAATGAACCTACCCCCCCCATCATAGTCACTTTGAAGCCATCTTCTGATTGGGTGTGTGTCGTATACATTGGACTGCATTTTTGATTTTCTTTTTGCGATTTTGTCTTCTGTATTGTTTTTACCTTCTGACTATTGATGTGACCGCTACGCTGCATACTTACACAAAGTCAAATTCCTTGTATGAAATCTGATTTTTACTATGTGGCAATAAAAGCTATTCTGATTCTGATTTCTATTCTCTCCTTCATCATCTTTCCATTACTGTATTAGGCCTATTCCATCCTGCCATCTCTCTCTCTCTCTCTCTCTCTCTCATCTGTCTGTTCATCCCTCCTTCATCCCATCTGTCTACATCTCTCCATCCCTCTCTCCATCCCTCCATCGTCCCTCCAGCTTTCCATGCATCCCTCCCTCCATCGGTGTATTCGGCCCCCCGTCGTCTCTCTGTGGTTGGAGGGAGACGGTGTGTTTCCTCACGAAAGATGGAGTAACAACAGATGGTGGCAGAGTTGTGTATGCACGATGGAGGGATGTGCGGATGAAATACAGACGAATAGAAAAAATGGGGGGATGACGGAGGAGGGAGGGAGGGAGGGATGGAGGGAATTCCCTGTTGCGTGCAGCAGGTTTTCCTCATCATCACTACCCAGCTGCAGCTTCCAAATAGCCTATAGACACACTCACCTCACTTCAATGTATTCAACCATTACCATTCATATTAAAATATGACATACTTATTAAACCATTAGGCCTACATATTTCACCATAATATCCATTCCTATTGAACAATTGCATCCCTTTGAACCATTAACAACAGAAGACAAACACCAAACCATCCGCTCGTTATTGACACGATATTATTAAATCACACACACGATTTTTTTTTAGCACTTAGTCGGTGATAAAATATACTGTATAGTATTACCGGTTTCACCATGATCTTTTTTTATTATAGCTAAACCAAAAGGAAATATGCCTACTGTTTTACGTGTATAGGCTAAATGGAACTAAAACCGGATTCGCAGCGGATTCCCAGCGGGCTGTAGCTGAAGACAATATAGCCTACAGCCCTAAAACCACTCTGAATTAAAAGGAGACACTAAATAAGAGATAAGAGATGTAGCAGTGGAAGGAAACCCCCGCCTGAATTCAGTTTAGACGCCTTTTTGAATGGAGAAATGGTGTTTATACACGTTTTCTATACCCTCAAATCAAGCGTTATGTTGTCCTGAGAACGATGCAGTCTTAAAGTTGTGTGAATTATATTTTGAGTAAGGAAAAGCATCAATTGGTGGAGCGTTATTTTGAAAATATAACGGGTGGAGCGCTGAATTGGTTTCACATACGCTCAATTTACAGCAACGGCATCCCCCACCCCCGCATTCAACCCCAAACACACGGACATCACTAACTGGAATATTGTCAGAATAAAATTAATAACGGCTGTTTTCTCCCATAGTAAAACATAGAAAACATGTCTCTTACCTGGGTGGCTTTATGAAACTGCTTTCTCAACCCCGCGACAGACATCCCTGCGTTTGGGGAAAAATACAAGAAAATATCACAAATAGGCTAAATGCGTCCAAGCTCGTGGAAAAACGGTGGTAAGTCCTCCAAGGACAAAGGCTTTTGAAAAACGTTTATATTGTCCGTTTGGTTCTCTGATGAAATGTGTCTGTTTTCTTTTTTTTTCTTTTTTTTATGCAAAGATGAGGCGACCAGACCGAATCTATCTATTTTCAGTCTGAGAGCGAGAGCGAGAGAGAGAGAGGCACAAAGATTATCTATTGAGAAGATGAATCACACCACCATGGTAGTCCAGATTCTGTTTTGCCTCTATATTGGAGAGTTGTAGTAGCACTCTGGAAGCAAGAGGATTGAGGGAGTTGTAGGCAAATAATAAGAAGCATTTTCCTCTAAATAATTGCGGAGTGATCCAACAACCTATATCCAGTTCATAAAGCTTCTCCACTGTATGTTAAATAGGCTACAGCTGCGATGATTTAACCGATTAATCCATTAGTTGTCTGTCATCTTCTCTGATTCCAGATTCTTAAATGTGAATATTTCCTGGTTTCTTTACTCTATATAGTCAACTGAATATATAAGGGTTGTGGACAAGACATTTAAGGACGTCATCCTATAGGCTTTGAGAAACATTGATCAGCATTTTTCATGACAACTAATTGATTTATCGATTAAATATGACAGATTAATCAAACATTGAAAGTAGCTAATCATTATTATAGTTTTAAAACAGCCTAGCAGCTCATTCCTTGGAAATAATCCTCAGGTCTCTGCCTCCACTCTTCAAAGCGTCCAAGCTTAAAATTGGCCGAACAATTTTTAAAACAAAGCCAAGCCGTCACAGTCCAGGACTACAGTTTTCAGCCCTGCTTCAGCTGTGTTGCTACGGCAACGCCAATGGCTTCTGCTAAACAAGAGGCGCAGGGCGCATGCCTGGACAGAAACGCCCCTTTTTTTTTTACAGACCGCAAAGGACCACTAGAGTGATGGCTTATCTTAAGCATAGACGATCTTTGTTGACGGAGAGGGAGGGAGGGTAGCCCGCACGCTGCCACGTTTTCTGTGACGTAGCGGGACCGTCCCCACCCCCGAGAACTCGGGGTTGTCTTGCTGTCTGTGTGTGCGTGTGTGCGCGTGTATGTGTGTGTGTGTGTGTGTGTGTGTGTGTGTGTGTGTGTGTGTGTGTGTGTGTGTGTGTGTGTGTGTGTGTGTGTGTGTGTGTGTGTGTGTGTGTGTGTGGTGCGCGTGCGCCTGTAGCCTACGTGTACGTGTGCGTGTGCGTGTGCGTGTGTGTGTGTGTGTGTTTGTGTGTGTGGGTGTGTGGAGAGAGAGAGAGAGCGATTGGAGTTCAGCACCATGGACAGAGCACAGCAGGTGTAACAACAGATCACATGTCTCTGTCGCCCCCTAGTGACGGAATGAAGATGATTAGATTATGGTGGCGGGGGAAAATAGCCTACTTAAATCCTTTCATTATGTATTCTAGAAAATAATAATATAATAAGATGTAAAAGTCCTGGTTAGATAGATAGATAGATAGATAGATAGATAGATAGATAGATAGATAGATAGATAGATAGATAGATAGATAGAAAGATAGATAGAAAGATAGATAGATAGATAGATAGATAGATAGATAGATAGATAGATAGATAGATAGATAGATAGATAGATAGATAGATAGATAGAGTGTGTGGGGGAGAGAGAGGGAGAGAGAGACAGAGAGAGCTTGGGTTTACCCGGTTTAGCACCATGGACAGAGCTTGGTGATGAGGCACTGGTTCACAGCCGGTTATGTGTTTCTGTGGCCCTCAGCTGGCGAATTAAAGTCATGCCACAAAGTTAAAAAAAATCCAAGCATTGGAAAACTAGGTGAAAATAACAAATTGGATCCCACACACTAGATGCTGCTCCCACCAATTATCGGTATTACCACAAAAAGTCTGAAGTTTGAAGGAATTGAAGTCATAACATGAATAAGAAAGGAGTAAACCAGATACTAAAACAATTGACAGCAGATTGTCATGTTGTTTTCTTTCCTTAATGAAACTATTTTATTACTTCATATAAAAAAGGGAAAACAGGGATTTACATGTATGAGCATTATATATATATATATATATATATATATATATATATCTCAATCTCGTGAGGGAGAAATCCACAAACGCTACGGATTAGCCTCCTGAAAAGCTGTATAAAGATCGGCGCGGCCTGGGGTCCTTCAGGCTAGAGCGAGGTGCTCGCCGCAGGTAAATGACGTGCAGCGCACAGGCCTTCTTGAGGCATCCTCTTTGTCTAGGCTGCGGCATAGTAGGATTGCCTTTTGGAGGTCTGGTGAGACGAAGGAGGAGCGCGGCCGGGAGAAACCCACAGAGCCTTAGCCCTCCATGCACCGAAGGGTCTTTCAATGCTGCGGTGTAGCACTAGCTCTATTGCAGCGGATTGGGCATGATCAACCCTTCCGCGGGCAACGTTGCAGACAGAGTAGGAAGGCTGATCCGTGAGCGGCTGCTTCTGGGACGCGAGTCGGGGTCTTAATCGGCCTCGGCTGGGTCTACTGGGCGAGGGTGTATGATGTTCGATAGACCCGAAACACCTTACGACCCCAGGTAACATCACTGATGACGCGTCCCTGCGCATGCTGAAGCATTGTATTTTGAACCAACTATATATATATATATATATATATATATATATATATTGTAGCATTGTCAGGAACGAGGCGAGAGTCAGGATCTAGTCACCGCACTTTATTCTTTATCACACAGGTTCCAGGGCTACTGTCAGCCGTAGCCCACGCCAAAACAACCCCACAACACACACCAAAACCACGCTAGCTCCCTCCTAGCTCTCCGCTCTTCCCAAACACAGCCGTCTCCCTCAGGCTCCACACACCAACTCCCCGAGCTGTTCCCCTCTCGCCCACAGCTCCCCTCCCCCCAGCCAATCACAGGTGAACCCCCCTCTCACCCCACCCACTGGCCACATGTCGCCTTCACAGACCCCCCGTAATTCCCCACAGACATGTCAATCCCACACACTTACAGTAGCACACAAACCCACCTCGTTACACTTCCCCCTCACATCAAAGCTTCTGGCCCACCAGAAGCACACAAGTCCCTCTCCCCCCCCCAGTGGGGTCACTCCTCCGCCGGGTGACTCTCCTCAGCCCCCCCCCCCCTGTGTCCCACAGTCATCACACGCACTGCAGTAGTTCCGCACATCCTCCTTGTGTTTGCCCCAGTAGTGTCCCCCACGAACACGGCGGAGCGTCTCCTCATGCCCGCGATGCCCGAGACAGCCGAGGCCCTTGTGCGCCCACCGCAGTACCAGCCCTCGGAGGGAGCTGGGTACAACCGTCTGGAACCCTCTTTTCCCGTGCTCCCCCCTCCCCAAAACTCCATCTTCACTCAGACGCAGCTTCGCAAACATGTCCCACAGTCCTTTCATGGCACCGGAAAACGTGTGACTCTCCTCCACAGGGGGCCGGCGTCCGGCCACCACCCACGTGTACACCGGACCGATATCCGCGTCCTCCGCCTGCCTGCGTTTCCACTCCTTCGCTTCGACCGACCAAATGGCCATGTCGTCCGCCGGGTCCACATCTGAACACTCCCCCTCTTTCTCCGCCTCTCGCCCGCGCTCGTCCTCCTGTCCCCCTCCCCCAGGGGGCGGCGTGTTCAGGACAGCAGGGAGAACACAACCGGCCGCGACCACCACCTCGGCTTCCCGTCCAGCAACCGTGGGGGGCGTAGCGCAGCTTGGCTGTGCCGGTCCCTCCGGCGTTAGTAGCGACACCTGCTCACCTGGAAATATGAGCGTCGCTCTCCCGATCCTAACGACATTCTCTTCCCCCCGGCTTTCCACACTCTCCCCAACCCGTGTCTCTTCCCTGACCTCCACTGTCTCAGTGCAGTCTCTGGCCAAATGTCCAGGCCTCTTACACGACCAGCAGAGTCTCACCTGCCAGCCGCCTGCACGTCTCTCCTCTCCCGCCGTCTTCTGCTCCCCGACAGCCTCCGGACACCCCCTGGCGAGATGCCCGAAGGCTCCGCACGACCAGCAGACACCTGGCCGTCCCCAGTATCGTTGCTCCGCGTACCCCGTCTGTCCCCCGGAACCGCTGCGGCACCACCTCGCCACGTGGCCCGGTTCTCCACAGGTCCAACACACTCTTTGCGGCTCCTCCGTCCGCTTCTCTCCGCGCTGCGCGACTTCCCGTAGTAGCTCCATAAGCCCCTCTGCCCAGGCAGGCGTCGCCTCCAACAGCCGTCTGATCTCCTGCATCAAGCGGGCCTCCACGCCAGCAAGTACCGCGCTGAGCTCCTGCTTCAGGCGGCCCTCCATGCCAGCAAGCACCGAGCTAAACTCCGGGGTCGGTAGCTCCTTTTCCCCCCCGTCCACCGACAGGCGTTCTTCTAGGCGCACCATTCCACGTGGTCCTTGTAGCAGCTAGCACACAAACAGCTAACCGCTAACGCCAGGTCGCGCTCGAGTCTTCCAGTCTTAGTTTTTCTTCTGACACCACTGTAGCATTGTCAGGAACGAGGCGAGAGTCAGGATCTAGTCACCGCACTTTATTCTTTATCACACAGGTTCCAGGGCTACTGTCAGCCGTAGCCCACGCCAAAACAACCCCACAACACACACCAAAACCACGCTAGCTCCCTCCTAGCTCTCCGCTCTTCCCAAACACAGCCGTCTCCCTCAGGCTCCACACACCAACTCCCCGAGCTGTTCCCCTCTCGCCCACAGCTTCCCTCCCCCCAGCCAATCACAGGTGAACCCCCCTCTCACCCCACCCACTGGCCACATGTCGCCTTCACAGACCCCCCGTAATTCCCCACAGACATGTCAATCCCACACACTTACAGTAGCACACAAACCCACCTCGTTACAATATATATATATATATATATATATATATATATATATATATATATATATATATATATAGGCTATATATGTGTGTGTGTGTGTATGTTCCCCAGTGTGTCTCCTGTTCCCCCAGTTACTGGCCCCTTTGCTCCTCTCTCTCTCTCTCTCTCTCTCTCCCTCTCTCTCTCTCTCTCTCTCTCTCTCTGTGTGTGTGTGTGTGTGTGTGTTAAGGGAGACAGCAACATTGGACTGGTTTAAAATGACAGGGAAAGCTATGTGTAATACTGAATATGACATCTTTGCAAATGTGACAGCCAATACACCTGATGCTGTTGTCATCGCTGAGGAGAGAGGTCACCATTTTGGAAGTGGGGTGTAGCGGGTGTAGCCTACTTTTGATTCCAGTCTGGAAGAAGTTTTTTTCCATCAAGATTTCAAAGCATTAACTGCTCAAGGATGGATATATATATATATATATATATATATATATATATATATATATATATATATATATATATATATATATATATATATATGTATGTATGTATATATACATATATATACATATATACATATACATATACATATGTTCATGAATTAAACTCTGATTCTGATTCTGATATATATATATATATATATATATATATATATATATATATATATATATATATATATATATATATATATAATGTCTTGGACTATTTTCAATAATGAAGACTACTTAGCAGCTAACGCCCAGGTCACGTCATATCACAGTGCACGCCCCCTTTCTTTGAGGTTGTATAACTCATTCATTGTTAGGCTCGCCCCCTTTCACTGATGCTGTCTCCTCATCCAGTCACAGTTTACCACGCTGCATGTGGCAATAACCAATCAGCCCAAGCTATTCCTTTCCAGCTGACCCCAATCACCTAATCAGCGTAGTAGCCTATATCAGAGTCCATGTTTGCTATGTGCCATGTGTCATTCTCAGTTGCTGATCATGGTCGCTGAAGCAGTTGTTTTCGTCTCCTCCCCTGACCACCACCATCCTCATGACTCCTGAAGAATTCCCTATGGGGGATTTCCTATCCTATTCTTCACTGACGACGCCCTCTCATCATCTCAGGAGAGCATCATCGTATCATGGAGTCATACGCCAAAATTAATTTGTATCATTAAACCTTGTTAAACTTTCTACTAGTCTCTCATTATTGAAATACAACGTGACAATTGTTTGTCTTTCAATGTGCATATTGTTGGTTGTAATAAATATTCATGAGTACAGTGCTGGCTGAAGTTTGGTGTGGTCAAAAAACACATTTGCAGCTTCCCCAATAAGTCTCAAAATGTGGCCCAACAGCCATGGAAGCAGAGGAAGCTCTTCCTCTTAGTGATGCAAACTGCAGCTCAAAGATACTTGAATTTCAAGAAAGCAAATGGGAAAAGAGCGGTTAACATTGGGTAAAACGTAATGGGATTTTTATGTGGAAATGCATTTCCACCCCACCTCGTAGCCTACTGCACCATAATACTGGTCTGGAAAATGTTGTTGATAAGCATTTCCTCATTCCTACCATGAGGGGGCAGCAGCAGTCTACAGACTGGCTGGAAAAAGATGATCATCTCATATAAAAAGGCGAACATTTTGATTAGATATAAGAACATCTACTTGTTCTACTAATACAGTATAATAATAATAATAATAATACGACTTATATAGCGCTTTTCTAATTACTCAAAGACGTATGTTTCAGTGTTGCCCATTAAGTCTCAAAGGTGCCCTATTATAGGAATTACGGTAATTATACTGTAGGATACAGGCAGGAAACAAAACAAAAATTGTTAGGTGAAATGATAGTAGTGGAATATCACAACCAGAAAATATACCCAAACCCCCATGAAAATTATGAAGTCATTTTCTGTATGACATCTTTCCACAAGGTAAACCTCTTAGTCTATATCTTATAGAAGGTTTGGGTGGCGTCAGGAAACTTTAAAGAGGAAGACGAGAGTGAAGTGAGGTACAAAGTGTGGTTTGATCTGAAATTAACAACAACATTGGTTGAAAAGAGATGGATACATAGTTGCCATGTTGCTGATTGATGGCATCTCTACAAATGATGCAACACAGAAATGATCTGCATGTCTTATTAGTAAAGAAATGAATGTAATTTGATCAAGTAAGTCATGTCATTGTTATTCTGTGGAAACAGCGAGGCCTTTAGTTGGGTGTGGTTGCGATGCAGAGAGCTGATCTTACTCCCTGGAACTCTTGAGAGTAGAAGAATTGTCCATTGGAGTGAATGGAGATGTCGCGACTCTTCGCCAGGGCTCTGGCACTGGCACAGTCTTCCTGTGGTCGACACCTTGCTGGCTCAGATAGTCAGTCCTGTTTGTCTCTGCAGTGGAAAATAACTAACCTGACGCTTTGTTTTGGTTGAGTGATCAATCCAGCTGGCGTGCAAGTTTAGAAACTGACAGCTAGGGGGCATAAAGACTTGTTGCATTTCCACATGTGCATCCAAACACACCCAGGCAAGTTTTCATTCACACAGTTGACAGTTGACTTACCAGTAGCCTATAGACCAAGGACACATGAGGTTATATCAGAAATTAAAATATCCAATACAATATAGAAATGCTAAATACCATTTACACACAAACATCTACACAAATGTAGATCATATTTTGTTTACTTGGCAGAAGAAAAGATACTAGTACTCATTGCTTCCTTTGACTCATTGACATGACAGGCCTCATGGTTTTCACCTCACTTGTCCTCTTGCCACACTGCTGTCTCTTCCTGTCAAAGGAACTGGCTCCTCCCCTGCTGGCTGCTGCAGATGCTCCTCTACTGGCCCCTCCTCCTCTGCACATTCTTTTGCTCTTAGAATGAGCTCTCAAATAAGAGGAAGATGTGATTTGGGCAAAGTGAGACAAACCTGAGCACTAGCAAGAGGATGTGAATCTTGCATGATCTTTACGATAAAATGTGTATTCTGTTTATTCCACTGATAAACAGAACACACTTGCAAATCAGCTCCACTCTGAGTTGCATTTCCTTTTTGGTCCTATCTGGTGGCAGCATACACATCTGTTTCTTCCTGTCTTTCTTTGAATCTTTCCATTTCCAGAAAACGGTCATGAGGTAAAAAATAAAAATAAAAAAATAAAAGGAAGAAAAAGGCAGCAAGCTATTCATTAATGGTGTGTGTGTGTGTGTTATGCAGTTATACAGCTGCAGCTAAAAATGTTTTTTTATTGCATTATGTAATGTGTAGCACTGCACACTGCCTTCAGACCACTTAACAAGGTTTACTACAGTATGTAGCCTAGCAGTGCCAATGATGTCAAGTATGATAGACTGAAAAGGTCTTTACATAGTGTCTTACATTTAGCATTCCTCTCGGTCTCTCAACATAATATAGCATAACATAACATAACATAACATAAGTATGTAGACCTACAAGCTATGTTTTTTGTTTTTGTTAAGAACGTTTTCCAGGAATACACAATTTAGGCGCAGTGGTCTTCTGTCGCCCAAAACCCCTCTGTGGGGAAATAGGCTTATTCCTATCTTATACCAGAGTAGAAGCTTGGAGTCCTGCCTATAACGCGTATCACTCGAGTGGAACATTGTTATATAGATGGAATTTGTATGTCCTTCCAGCATGTACTGTATGTCCACAGAAATATCAACTTCCTGACGAAGATGTTTTTTTAATAAATACCTGCAATCAAGAGATTTTATGGTTAATATTCAAGGACAGTGGAAACTGCCAAATATGTCACCCATGGAAGTCCTTTTTCATGATGGTCAAAGGATGGTGAGAACCATCTCTAAGGGTTATAATGTCATGTTGCCTTTTCTGTCCATCAGTGAACCTGAAAGATCTAGAAATAGACCCAGAATGTGGGAGGACCTATGTAGTGATGGTGTCACATGAAGACCTACACTAAATTTGAGATACAGACTGATCCAGTTAAAAAAGAATTACATGAGATTTATTTCACCCCCTCCAAACTACATGGATTCAATTCTAATGTTCACACCCCTCTGTTTCAGATGTTTGCTTTCATTCAGGGGGTTTGTATAATATAACTTTTCCAATAGATCCTGCCTTCTCATCAAGTCATTCCATTATTATTTTATTTACTCTTTTTGGTTTGTCTTGTATTGTGAATGTTTTTGTACTATCGTTGTATAGTGTATAGTTATGATTTACATATTGAAAAACCAAAATTATATATATAAATTATATATATTATATATCATAGCAGACTGGAGTATTGGCCTTGGAGGAGGTCTGTGCTCTCCGAGTGCACTTCTAGTTTTGGCCTGTTCATGGTGAACAAGGGAACATTAATTCCAGCGACATTCACAAACAGGTAAAATAAGTTCATTTATCATTTCATGGGGTCTATAATGCACACATTCAAATAGGCTGTTTTACTTTTCCATTTGGGAAAGGACTTAAGTAACCTACGTTCCCAATCAACCAACCTTCCGGATTCTTAAGAATAGGCTATTCTTGTATTAATTGTGATTACTACTCTGTGTCAGATAGATGAGTTTCCTGTAGCAAGGCTATGTTATATTTGTAAATGTTTTAACTCTGTTAGAATTTTGGACCTCTTAATTGGACTTTTCATTCACTTTACATTAAAATTTAAATGATTAATTAATCATATTCATAATATAAGGCAGAGGGAAATATACCAGGCTACATGTTGACCCATAGACCTCATAAGACAAAGACGTAGGTAGACAGATATTTTATTAATCTGTCACTCCTCAAAAACAGGTCAAACAAAGCAACAAACACAATAACCCCCCAAAAAAGAAGTTAAGGACCACTCACCAAGAGTTATGAGACACGGGCTAAAAACAAGACACATTTAGTTTAGTTTTAACAATTTATTTCAAACATGTTTAAAATTAAATAAAATTAATGAATGAAACCTATATCGCCTCTCAGGAAATTTGCACATAATATAACATTATAAGGATATAAGGATATAAGACACCATAAGAAATCATTTAGGACATCAACATCAAGGGCAAGTTCAGAAAAGCAGAAAAAATTTCAGACCAAGTAATTAGAGCTTGTTAAGCAGCTGATTGCTGCTGCACATTGATTCTCCAGTTATCCACCCAGCCCCCCAGTTTAACAACCCTGTCCAGTTTGTTCTAAATTTGATACTTTGATACAGTTAATGCCTCCACCAGCACGGAATACAAAAGCTAAGTATACTCTGAATGCTCTTGTAAAATAGTGCCAGCATACTTTTGTCCACCTTAAAACTTCTCAGTAGGATATGTATAATTATATATATGAAATCGCAGTAACAATACACACAAAACTCGATAAAAAACAAAAACACACACTCTTGGACACAATACCAGCTAAAACTACACACAGTGAGTCTATTTAGATCCCTGTAACATTACTCATCAAAATCTGCAACATGGTTTGAAAGCAAATGAGGAAATGATTCTGAACAAATGTCTGTAGAGTTCACAGTGTAACAGTACATGGGCTTCAGATTCAAAAGGGTACAGAACCGTCCATCTGCGGTGTTTGTGTCAGTCTCTATAGACCCCTTATACAGCTTGTCAACATTGAGCTGCGCGCGCAACGTGTAGGCAGAAAACCATCAGCCCAGCATTCACAGATAGTGAAAAAGCCCCGCTGTCAGGACTGCTCTATGCCCATCTGCAACACACAGTTATATTTTAGTTTTAAAATGCAGTTCTCGGCTTACTACCACAGCTTATCGCCTAGTGATAAGCAATGTTATGCATCGAAATTAACGTTGTTTAATGGGATATGTCTTACAGACCCATACGCACTGGCGCTGTCAATTGGCCAAGCCCAGTCATACATATCGTGCATTCCTTTATAACTGGGGATAGCGTAGATAATTATTCTGTAACTTGCAAAGATATATTGTTATGTTGATAATGCACACAACTCAATAATGACATTATGTAACGTTACTTGGTCGTTAACTAACCGAGCGATGTGGCTGAGCAGCCTACAGTTTCAGGCAGCTTACCTGGGTGTCCACCCGCTATGCCGACCACTCGCAATGCCGACCTTAGGTTTAGGCGTGGGGGGTGGGAGAGGTTAGGTTTTGGGTTAGGGTCTGGGGGAGGTTAGGTTTAGGCGTGGGGGTGGGAGAGGTTAGGTTTTGGGTTAGGGTCTGGGGGAGGTTAGGTTTAGGCATGGGGGCTGGGAGAGGGGAGGTCGGAACAGCGAGAGGTCGGAACAGCGACATGGAACCGCTTACCTGATTATGAAGAGCACTGCAAAGTCGGGCATTTTTAACGATTTCCTCTTTCGGCTTGCAACCAAAGACACCTACGGTTAGCATTAAAAGCAAGGACTAAAGTTTTACCGAATCCCGTCAACTCATACTGCTTTTATGCTAACCGTAGGTGTCTTTGGTTGCAAGCCGAAAGAGGAAATCGTTAAAAATGCCCGACTTTGCAGTGCTCGCTCATTTCATATCAGGTAAACTGTAGTAGGCTGCTAGTAACAGCCACATCGCTCGGTTAGTTAACAACCAAGTAACGTTAAATAATGTCATTATTGAGTTGAACTGATTGGAACGAGGACATCATTAAAAATGCCCAACTTTGTAGTGCTCTTCATAATCAGGTAAGCTGCCTGTAGCTGTAGGCTGCTCAGCCACATCGCTCGGTTAGTTAACGACCAAGTAACGTTACATAATGTCATTATTGAGTTGTGTGCATTATCAACATAACAATATATCTTTGCAAGTTACAGAATAATTATCTACGCTATCCCCAGTTATAAAGGAATGCACGATATGTATGACTAGGCTTGGCCAATTGACAGCGCCAGTGGGTATGGGTCTGTAAGACATATCCCATTAAACAACGTTAATTTCGATGCATAACATTGCTTATCACTAGGCGATAAGCTGTGGTAGTAAGCCGAGAACTGCATTTTAAAACTAAAATATAACTGTGTGGTGTTGCAGATGGGCATAGAGCAGTCCTGACAGCGGGGCTTTTTCACTGTCTGTGAATGCTGGGCTGATGGTTTTCTGCCTACACGTTGCGCACGCAGCTTGCTTTGTTGTCATTGTGACGTAGGCGTATAATTGGTCTATAGCTAAAGCTGAATTTAGCAAAGGTGCTTCTATGCTGCCTTGATAAGATAGGCTACTTAGTTTGCTCAGATGGCTCTGTATCAAAAGCACTTTTAAATAGGCAATAAGTGTGCAGTTTGACCCCCCCCCCCCCCCAGGTTTATTTATTAACTGGAGCTCTAAAAAGAAAAAGCTCTAAGGGCAGTTTAGAGCAGTGGTTTCCAACCTTTTTTGTCTTATGTACCCCTTGAGCTGTTTTGCCATGCCTATAGTACCCCCTCACTCATGCGTGTTGATGATCCCTCTAAGTTTGTTCTATTAAGCTCATATTAAACTTTTAGTAGGCCTCTCTAGCACAGCTGATTATTGAATGGAAATCATTTGAATGACTCCCCGTTAATACAATTCTTGCAATTTCAATTGGGAAAAAAGGTGGCCAGTTTTACCAAGATGGACCTATGAAACCCCTGGTTGGGAATCACTGGTAGAGATATTAATGATCGCCCGACGAGCAACGCTGAACGTTAATTATCGCTGGATGCTGAATTTGGGTGCTGTTGCTCATAACAAGTATAAACACATAGGCGATAGGAGAACGCATCGCATAGGTGTGATTTCATTTCATTTGCTTCATTTTAGGGATGTCACAATATATCGTCCCACAATATATCGCGATATCAAAACGTGACAATACGTATCGTTGAGATGAAATCTCATATCGTGAGAAAGAGAAGCTGAACATGGTGGCACTGATCTGCATCCGATTGCATGCTCGCTCTCCTTTTCATTGCTTTGTTTGAACAGACGAGGGACGTTACAGACACGGAGGATGAAAATGGTGAAATTACTCAAATTAGCGTGGAGGATGCCACAGATCGATCGCAAAAAAATATTGTTAAAATATCATATCGTATCGTTATCGTGAACCCAATATTGTGTATCATATCGTATCGTGAACTGAGTGTATGGTGACACCCCTACTTCATTTTCATTTTCTCTCAAGACATGGACGTAGAAAAACAAGAGCTAGCAGTACTTTCTTGAGCCAGCATGGGGTCAAAGTTGAATCCAAATGAAGTCTGGGCGATGGACACAACCATCATCACAAAGATGCCATATCGCACGTCGCTGGAAGTATAAACATATATCGTTGCCAAGGACGATGGAATATGGTCGCAACCGCCATAAATCGCTGTACTATAAACTGCCCTTAAGTAATTTCTTGATAGACGATATCTGTGCGGGCAAGGTGGCACATATGTACCCAATTGTCAGGGCAAAGAAGCGGTACAAGACACAATAGGAAACAAGTAGTAAAACCAATCAAGTTTACAATCGATATAACAAAAATATTCATATTTGTGTATTAATTATGTACATTTGGACATTTATAACTTCCAAAAACAAGACCCGTAAACACAGCTTTCCATAAGCTCCAGCCACCGGCGATGGCGGGTAGTATACTGATTGGCCTGTATGGTAGTTGCTTACTTGCAGTCTGTCACCTGATTTATATACAGGAGTAACAATCGCAGTCTTCAGAGTGCTAGGGAATAAACCTTCATCCAGCGACCGGCTTACAATATCAATGATTTGAGTAGTTAAATAATCTTTGTTGTTGTTGAGAAGAAAATCAGGATCTAGTCCCTAAGTGTCTTTTGCTCTGGAGTTAGACAATGATGAGAGGATTTTATTGACCTTTGTCTCATGTGTCCTCCTCCCATCATCACTACTAAGGCCAGGGGTGCCACGCGGCTAGCCTGGGTAAACCCATCCCCCACGTGACCTGCTCTCAGACCTGTTCTCAGTCACTATGGTCTGGTCCCCCGCCTGTGCTAAACGATTTCCTGCGGTTGTTGGGCCCCCCCGATAGACCGCTCCATTACGCAACCTTTATCCAACCAGCTTTGTGCACAGAGCACATGCGCAGTGCAGCAGATGGCGTCATCGCTCTGCGACCTTTGTTGTTAGCAAGCGAGCTAACACTTTTCATTTCAGTACTGCTAGCACGCAAATGGTTACAACCAGCTACAACCAACCAAGCCCCCCTCCGCCCGAAATGTAAACAGACTCAGAGCTGGCCTACGGATCGATGTGTGATTTCCAGGTAAGAATATGTTATTCACAGGTATATGCCACACTATATATTATCTCAGAAACTAGCGTAATTGTGTTTGGTAAGAAAGACATTCGATAAATGAATGACTTTTCCTCATCGGCTGTGTGGGGGTTAGCGAGGTAACGTTAGCTAGCTAGATTACGGGAGCATTTAACGATCTAATGAATTCTAGAAAAACATGTCAGAAGCTAGCTAACGTTAGCCACGTGTAACATACAGTAACTGCTACGTTTTATATTATTAGAGCTTCCAAGAAGAGAGAACATCGCCTCTGCCAATGACTCCTGTGACGGTGGTCAGGGAATGAAAGAGGAACAGGACAACTGTCTACACGGACCCAAACCTCGATCCCTGCTGCAGATGGCCGCAGATCTGGAGAGATATTTGTGGCTGTGAAGAACAGTCATCATCTATACAGTGATATGATCTAGTTTTCAGGGACACGCTGTCTTATCTGCATAAATCATATTGAATAGTACCAGACAAAACAAATCAAATCAAGCTCATGCAGGGTGTCGGGCAGGTAGCAGTGCATCGCGCACCCCTCTGGAGCTGCCTCCGGGGCTCGACTCTGCTACAGCCCGGAAATGATCGTGGACTTAATGTTAATCAAAAACGGCCACACTCATAACGGTAAGGTGTGTTTGACCTAGCTAGAAATAACGTTAATGCACTCGCATTTCAGCGTGGTTACAGATGTAGCTGACGCTAGCTAGCTACAGTAGATTTTTGGAGGCTATAGCGTTAACGTGAATGTCATGAAATAGTGAGCGTAGTGTTATACTGTATATTATACATAATCCAGATCATATTCCAGATGCAACCTAGCTAGATGTTAAGCTCCACACTGCTGTATGAGTACAATCAAATCTATCAAGCCTTGATATCATATTCCAACGTGAATTCAGCTGAGGGGTTCGCTCCAGAACGAGACTGTTGCATTCAATATTTGTACACGATACTGTGCAGTAGTTAGTGCAGGCTAGTTAATTGTTGGAAGTAAGGTTTTTGAATTGTAAAAGGCTCACAGCACATGTTGTTTCTGACTTGGATTGATTAATCAAAATTTTCAAAATCTTTACTACTGTAGGCTACTGTCCATTAATAATTACATCAGGTGACAAGCTGAAATGTCAATTCTGATAGCAAATCTAGGTAAATTTCAGACTTTAACGTAGTGTCTTGTCTGAAGTGAATACAAGTGACCTATATTTTTCAATCCTGTCTTTGAATAAAAGTTGTACATTGTGTTATACTTGAAAACCATGTCTTTGCTCCCTTTGTGTTCACAATTACAACAAATCTGGTGATCTGCAGATGATGTAAACTTTTGTAATAAATGTTATCTCTTGTACTTCAACCTCTGTCTAGTCAATTATAGGACAAGATACACTTAGCCTACTGTAACACAGTCTTGGGTTTTGTCTTCATTGCCTAGAATTATTATTATTATTAAAACGATTATGAATTATATTCGCTAAACATTATCTTAACAGACTTACCAGCTTAGGCTTCATTCTGTGATGCGTTTGTTATGGTTTTTTTGTAGTTCACTTCCTCCCAGCATGCATTGTGCTACTGTATTTCGCTACTAAATAGCAACCAAATGAGCCGAAATAGATATGAAGGTAGATCTCAATTTTGTGTAATGGTAACACAACCTGCAATTGTATAACATTTCAATATTGGACCAAATAAAACATCAAATGAAAACACCACCCTATGTGAAACATATATGTAATCCTGGGTCTATATATACCCCTCGTCGATTTAACGTGATTTAGGTAAGTGACAGCGTAACGCGCTTCTACGCTTCTACCGGCATCTCCTACTGTGATGTCCGCTCCAATAAATTGGCTCTACTTCACATTTTAGTTTTACAATAAAAACACATTTATGCAATGACTTTACATAATGTAGGCTATATTTATGTGCATCATCCTACCTGCAGCAGGAGAGAGAAAACTTTATAATAGCCTATTACTGTAGGCTATAGCCTGGATATTATGTAGGCTACAATAATATTGTATAGCTGGCTAGACAGAGGAGTTTATCTGGAATCAGTGTGACAAGATCCCTGCTGCTAGCTTGTCTGCCTTTCTGTGTCAGAGTATCTAGCTACATTATCTGCATTACATGCTACACCATGCAAATATATTTCGATATAATTCAAACAATTAGCCCACTGTACTACTGGACTGTGTATTGCTGTGAATAAGTTAGATTTGATTGTGTAAAGTGTTACATGTTATATTTTTAACTGAGCTTTGCAGAATTACCTCAACACAATTGTGTTGTGTATCAGCTTTAAATATCCAATATATACAGCATTAAACAAACGACCAGCAGCATTCAAATGTGCAAAAACGTTATATTTATTGAAATGTGGTGATCTCATGTCACATTACATAATGTTATGCCCAAATGGTCTACTGCCCAGAAGCGTCACTTTACATGTTTGGTAGGGAATTATTTTAATTATGTTAAACCAGCGTTTATCTTCCATAATGCATTAAATCATAATCACAATGCTATGAAGACATTAGCTGATCACCACAGAGCAGCACAGACAAGTTTATCAGATAATTTCGCCATAAAATGTGTCCAGGTGATCATGCAGCTCTGAAGCCCTGGCTTGTATGGTCCGCTAAAATCCGATTTCGATAACGCTAGGTGTTATTTTGATCAACAGACCTCAACCTCAACAGCTGTTTTCACTTGAATTTCCTCACGTAGTTGCATAGCCATATAGCTAGCCAGCTAGTAGCTAGCTCGGGAGCTATGCTTTAGAGAGGCCAAATGCTAACGGCTAGGTAGTGCTAAGCCGCAGCAGCTGTTACACGTCATTGACAAAGACGCACTCTCTGATTGGCCGATCACGGCAGGACTGATGTTGGCAGTCACGCCGTCACTCATTGGCTGCGGGGTGGCTGCGGGTCTGCGGGAGTCTTTCAACCGCCGCGGAAATCGATTTGAATGGCCCGTTCGCTAGACGATAGTGACTGGGAACTGAGAGAGCAGGTCACGTGGGGGCTGGGTTTACCTAGGCTACCACGCGGCATGGCTGCGCAAGCCAGAGATGGGGACTTGGACTTGAGTCGCACTTAAGTCACACACACAGTGACTTGAGACTCGTCCTCAAAGACTTGAGACTTGACTTGGACTTGAGGTTTGGGATTTTTTTTTTGGTGCATTAACCTTTGTTTCTTCTTTGTGTTCTTTCATGTTTCTGAGTCATTGTATATTTAGATACAAATTGCTTGAAATTGACATCAAAATCGCTCAATAAACACAACTCTTTCCCCGTAAATCTTTTGAGAACATCCAATAAATTATAAAAAAATCCTTTGCAGTTATGTGCCCACCAAAACTCACCATATAATATACAGTATATATAGGTTTGATATTTGGTTCCCAAAGCACCGCTGCATGATTTACAACCTGAAGTAGGCTAAGTTGGTTTTCTGTTGTTTTGACATGGCAACATTAATGGTCTGTGGTGTATTTGGTGAGGTCGAGTTATCAACAGGTTTGCGGTTTAAACATGCCATCGTCCAACTGATGTATTATGAGTTATTCACAGTTATCTTGTGCCGTGGTGATGTCGAGTAGCTCTCCGCAGCCGCAGGAGAGATGAAAAGGCGAGGGTTCAGTAACTACCATGGGTCTGTGAACAACAGGTGTGTGTTGGAGGCTGTTCCCTCCTGTTATCAGTTGTCCACAAGTCTATGTAATCGCCAACTTTCGTCATGTCCTTGATGCTCATCGAGAAAGAACATAAGATTTACATCCCGTACTATTGTCACTAGTGTGATAATCAGAATTACCACAACAATCAGCCCCACCACGATGGAAATGATGCCAAATCTTCTTGCCCGACGGGAATAGTGGTCAGCTGTCTCTGGATTACTTGCTCCACGCGCCTGTTGCAGTAAAGACAACAACAAGAGGTTTAGCAAACATTAGCCTAAAGGCAAAAGAGAAAACAACTTGTGTCTATGACAAGTGTTAAAGGATGGCTTTACCGGTAATCAACCCACTTTGTATCAATAATCTTGGTAATATGAGCACATGCGCAGTGTTTACCTCTATCTGCATTTTCCTCACAGAGATCTCCCATTTCCTCCTCTGCCAAAGCGCTCCGGTAAATGGCCTGCATTTATATAGCGCTTTTATCCAAAGCGCTTTACAGTCAGTAGGTAGGTACATTCACCCATTCACACACCGATGGCGGCAGGCTACCAGGGAGCAATTTGGGGTTCAGTGTCTTGCCCAAGGACACTTCGACATGCCGACTGGAGGAGCCGGGAATCGAACCACCGACCTCTTTTATCCAAAGCGATTAGTGGACGACCCGCTCTACTTCCTGAGCTAGAGCCGCAAGAGCATTTTCTCCTTGAGGTAAACAGAGAGAGAAGACAAAACACTGCCCATGTGCTTATAATACTGAGATTATATATGATACAAAGTGGGTTGATTACCGGTAAAGCCATCCTTCAAGTAGGACTGTTTTTAGTAGGGCCTAGAACGTCAATTCCGTGACTATTCTCTTGCTAACATGTTTTGATAATAGATTTGACCGTTGGACCTTATCTCTCTACTATACACAGTATAACAGCCGGGCATGCCGGGTATTCCGCTCTGCGTGGCGCACAGTTGCTCAGTTGCTGAACTTCGAAGTATGAGCAGGCAAAGTATGGGTGGCAGGCTAGAAATGAACGCACTTCTATATACTAGAAATACCACATCGTGGTCAGCAGTCTACGTCCCTGTCTGTCTAGACTCATACGTACAGTACATTGAAGCCCACAGTGCAGTGGTGTGGCCATTCAGGCTTATGGCACTTTAGGTAATGTTTGTGATTACCTCAACAACATGGCTAATTGTTTTCAACATGGAAAATGGTCCTACCCTTGCCCCAAAACCACCCACACCCCCTACCCACCCTTTGAACAACGACTCTCTCTAAGTCCTTCCTATCCTTAGCCTGACTATTTATGACCTTCGTATCCCTAGCTATGGCTATGGCTAGCTATACCAAGCCCCGCCCCCCTTCCCACCACCCAGATCTCCCTAGCCACTCTCTCTAGCTACTCCCTCGAACCCCGCCCCTCTACGACCTTCCTATCCCTAGTTATGGTCCTTTTCCCCTAGCCCCGCCCCTTTCCCTCACCATGCTCTTTCCCACCACCCACACCTCCTAGCCACTCCCCCTACACACACCTCGAATCCTGACTCTCTACGCCCTCTACGTATCCCTAGCTACGGCCCCTAAACCCTAGCTCTGCCCCTTTCCCTCACCACGTCCCTGGCATTCGAGAGGTCACAGTGCCCTTGAACTTTGACCACCAAAATCTAATCAGTTCACCCTTCATGGCACGTATCGCTGCATGCCTCAAAGACATTGGTGCTTGGATGTCTGCCCACCATGTCAAGCTGAATCTTGGTAAGACAGAGCTACTCTTCCTCCCCGGGAAAGACACTCACCGACTGTCCCCTCACCGACCTTTCCATCTCCATTGACAACACTACCGTGTTTCCCTCTCAAACAGCTAAGAACCTTGGAGTGATCCTTGACAATCAGCTGTCCAACTCAGCCTACATCGCAGCAACTGCCCGCTCCTGTAGGTTCTCCCTGTTACAACATCCGCAAAATCCGTCCGTTTCTCACAAGGGAAGCAACACAACTCCTGGTCCAGGCACTGGCAACCTCTCGCCTGGACTACTGCAATGTTCTTCTGGCTGGGCTACCTGCTGCAGCCATCCGACCGCTTCAGCTCATTCAGAACGCTGCAGCCCGTCTGGTATTCAACCAAACCCAAATTCTCTCATGTCACTCCCCTCTTCCCGGACCTTCACTGGCTTCCCATCTCGGCACGCATTCAATTCAAAACACTGGTTCTGGTCTACAGGGCAGTACACCAGACAGCCCCTCTGTACTTACAATCTATGGTCAGGCTCCAAATCTCTCACCGTTCCCTCCGCTCCTCCACCAGCGCAGGACGCCTCGCCCCTCCTCCACTACGGGGGCTCAAAAGTCGCTCACCCCGTTCGCGACTCTTCTCATCCCTGGCACCTCAATGGTGGAACGAGCTTCCACCTTCGGTCACGACGGCCGAATTACTGCCGATCTTTCGGAAAAGACTAAAGACTCACCTTTTCAGGCTCCATCTGGGCCCTTCTTGAACTAACTTCTTTCTCTCTCTCTTAAAAACAAAACAAAAACAAAAACCTAAGCTAAACTTGTACCACTATTCCTTCAGAAGATGTAGGCAACCGCGCTGGAAGTGGGGAGCTGCCGGGGTTGCAGCCCCCTCTGGTGGCGGCCTCACCCCCTGCACCTTCCTGAAGGAGGTGCAGGCTTAAATCTCCTATGGTGCATTTGCGTCACTACAGCTTTTTCGCTTTATCGGGGGATGGGTTGGGCGACGGGCATGCGCAAGCATGGGCACCCACTGGCACAGACATAAATCGGCGCCCCTGATTCCATTCAAGTTTTAAGACGATGTGCAATACAAGTGCCAACTTCACGCAGCATGCTCGCACAAGGCCGGGCCGCGCAGCGCACCTTGCACGTGCACGCGCAAAGTGCTCGGCGCGGCATCAGCCCCCCTTGTGGGAGATAGCTTCCCGCGCGCCTGGATGTAGGTGTCATAGACTGTGTTGCATAGTTGATTGCTGACAAAAATGTGTTATTGTAAGTCGCTTTGGATAAAAGCGTCTGCCAAATGACGTAATGTAAATGACGTAATGTCCTTGAGTCCAAGTGGATGTTTGAGCCACATTTGAAGCAATTCCATCAAGGTGTTCCTGAGATATCGCGTTAACGAGAATCGGACGGACGGGCGGGCGTACATCCCGAAAACATAATGCCTCTGCTCCACCACGGCTATGACTGGGCGGAGGCATATTAAAAAAAAAAAAATCAGCCATGCTGCTACTCTTCGTGTCGCCATAGATTACATGTCATGTTAACTGGAAGAGCTCCTCTACCACCTCCAACTCAAGGTCAAGCCACACCGGGAGAGCTGCTGCCGCGCCACAGGGCTCTTTGCCATCTTGTCATACAACGATGATTTACCCTTGTCGTCGAAGCCAGAGTTGGCATCCCAGCCTGTAAGACAGTGTGCATAATACAGTCTGCCATCTCCTGTCACCATGCAGGCCACAGCAGCAGACTGTCTCCTGCTTTCTCTTCATACAGTGCATACCAGGTAGCTGCTGCTGCAAAATGGCCGCTGCCGCAACATAGGCATCGGTATCAGCTGTATAGTCTGACTCGCACAGAGTCTGCATAAGCAGGGAAGAGGATGGTGTCAGCCACAGACTGCTCAAAGCTGTAGTTCTGCACCGGTTGTTGGGGTGACAGTTGGTGCATTGGGAGCCAACAATCTGTGCAAGGTGGGTCAGGTACCTGCCTATTATATTATAAGGTGGGTCAGGTACCTGCCTATTATATTATAAGGTGGGTCAGGTACCTGCATATTATATTATAAGGTGGGTCAGGTACCTGCATATTATATTATAAGGTGGGTCAGGTACCTGCCTATTATATTATAAGGTGGGTCAGGTACCTGCATATTATATTATAAGGTGGGTCAGGTACCTGCATATTATATTATAAGGTGGGTCAGGTACCTGCATATTATATTATAAGGTGGGTCAGGTACCTGCATATTATATTATAAGGTGGGTCAGGTACCTGCATATTATATTATAAGGTGGGTCAGGTACCTGCATATTATATTATAAGGTGGGTCAGGTACCTGCATATTATATTATAAGGTGGGTCAGGTACCTGCCTATTATATTATAAGGTGGGTCAGGTACCTGCATATTATATTATAAGGTGGGTCAGGTACCTGCCTATTAGTTTTTGCAGCAGCCCCTTGTTGCACAGCAGCATTTTGAATGCTCTGTCAGATGGGAAGCGATCTCCCCAATTGTTAGGCGACATGTGCCTTACCCTGCACGAATATGTCTGACTCATCATCGAGTATGCTGCGACATATGGGTCATTCACACAGATGATACTGTCAGCATCACCATGGCGGGAAAGGATGATGGATGACACCTTGTGGGTGTAGTCTGAGCACTTGGATGGGGGTGACTGTCAAGAACTCTGACCGTTTCTCAATGTCAAGGATCCTTACTCCACAGGACTTGTCCTTCCTAGTCACATCCTACCTCTGTAGGCTCCTCACATTGGAAGAGCAAACAACAGGCTAGCGAGTGTGTGATAGCATCATGGCCCCAGGTTAAACAGGTGCTTTTAATAACATCTAGGGACGGGCATTGCAAATTAGCTTGGCTACAAAATGTTGTGATACATGACATCAGACGTTTATTGGGAAATGTTATAAGTATGTGTATCTGTCCCTGTCCAAATAAATGATAAAACTAAAAAAATACCACCATCAGATTTCAGATTTCACAGAAGTTTCTAGATTATTAATAAACAATTTGGCATTAAAAGGTTTGCTGGCACACTACAGTGATAACATATTCACGAATGACAGAAGGTACTTGCATTTAAATGTGTAAATTTGCGCAGCCAGTGATGTTTTGCTGAGTGTAATTTTTAAAAGACCCAGCTGGGAGCAATCAGTTCATCCGTGAGCATAGAATTGTGGGTACTTCACATGCGCTGAGTACACACATGGGCATCCTCGAAATGTCTCTCTCCTGAGGACGCAGTCCTTTGTAGGATGAGACAGTGAGGCAGCGCGGTGCGCACCGACCTGTGTGCGCACCGACCTGTGTGCGCGCCGCAGTGTTTTGCTTCCTTCTACTGCCTTCTACTCTTCTATGATGCACTGCCTTTCCTATATTTGCTCTTGTGTTTGGTTCGGTTTGCTTTCACACCACAAACGAACCGCGCTAGAGTTCACTTGCAAACGAACTGAGACCCACGTTTTCAAGCGGACCAGAGTTTGCTAGTTCATTTGCACTTTCACACCACCCCGATGCAACGCTATCCGAAGAAACGAACTCTGGCGCAGTTAAAGCGGACCAAACAGCTTCTATGTGAAAGCGACCTTAGTCTTGTCATTTCCTTGTGTGCTCCTTCCCTCCTCACCTGCCCTCAATGAGAGTTTCTCGCCACCAATCAGTTCTCCCAGTTTACCTACAGTGTTCCTGCCTTGCCAGTTGTTCCCTATGTTGTTAATTACTCACCTGTGTATTTATTGTCTCATTGAGGCTGTAGCCCTTGTCGTGTCATTGTATGGCCTAACCTGTCCTAGTGCTCTGGTTTTCCTAGTTGTGTGCTAGAGTTATTCTGTTTCTGTTCTTGTATTATTTTCAAGTAAAAACCTTTGTTTACTCCTGAAATCCGCCTGCTGCCTCCTGTGTCTGCACTTGGGTCCACACCTCCACCGTTTCTCAAAGTCAAGGAGTTCCAATGTCCGAATCGTACAAAGGACCGCATCTTCAGAAGCGAGACATTTCGAGGATGCCCATGTGCACACTCGGCGCACGTGAATTACCCACAATTCTATGCGCACAAACCAAATGATTGCTGACAGCTGGGTCTTTTTCCTTTATTCTTATTTTTTGGTTGTTTTATAATTTATTTGGATAGGGACAGACAAACATACATAACATTTACCAAGAAACATCTG
Source organism: Poromitra crassiceps (assembly GCF_964638095.1). Taxonomy (NCBI): domain Eukaryota; kingdom Metazoa; phylum Chordata; class Actinopteri; order Beryciformes; family Melamphaidae; genus Poromitra; species Poromitra crassiceps. The sequence continues at coordinate 18,550,947 of NC_139628.1, read as the reverse complement.
GCCCCCTATCTTCCCACTGGCCTTAGGCACAAAAACTGGTGTTAAACGCAAAAAAACACGCCTTGTGCCTGCCTCAGGAAGATAGCAACATGGTTTTAGGCCCCGAAATGCGCTTTACGCCAAAGAGGCGTGGCGCAGTGCCAGAATAGGCCAGAATGGGCGTTTCGGCCTTAAATACCAGCCTAACGATATCTTCCCCCCTGGTGTTAATTTAGCGCTTAGCGCTTTTCAAAACCAGGCCTTATTCAGTGCGCTTATATTAGGCTACTGTGCATAATTGCGCGGAGCTCTCCTCTGCCATCTCACTCTCTCTCCCCCTCTCTCTCTCACTCCCTCTCTCTCGCGCAGACAGGCACAATGACTGATGAAAAAAAAGTTGTTATACCGTAGTTTTGAGCCCCTGGCTGTCATTCAGAGGCTGTTGCATCATCCTACCTGTGCGCTCCCCCTACCAAAGCCACACATGTGAAATCTCCCAGCATGCATTGGGGCTAATACATTTCGACAATAAATAGCAACCAAATCAGCCTAAATAGACTAAGTGGTAGATATAAATAATATGTATGTTAACACAAGATGCAATTTTGGAACATTTCAATATTGGACAAAATAAAACATAAAAATGAAAACACAACCCTATGTGAAACATATATGTAATCCAGGTGGTATATATATCCCTCGCAAAGTTAACGTGATATAGATGAGTGATAGCTGATGTCGATGAGTGATAGCGTGATGTCCGCTCCAATAAGACTTGGCTTACTAATGTACTTTTACAATAAAAACACATTTATGCAATGACTTTACATAATGTAGGCTATATTTATGTGCATCATTTAGCCTGTGCAGCAGGTCGTCTAAAAGTTATAAAACTACCTGCCCTGAATGAGCCGAGTGGGGGTGCTTGTTCACTATTGTGAAAGTTATGTTTACAACGACCATGGAATTGGATGCTATCAGGAATGTCACCGATAGTTAATGTTCTATATTGTAGGCTACAGGGAGACCGCATCAGCCCTGCTGAACAGGTCTCTATTTGCCTGGCTGTAGGTTGAATTGTTTTATTCAGGCTATATGATGTGCTGAGATATCCAAATTGGCATGAAGAGATAACAGCATGCAGCCAAAACCCGAACATGGATCGAGTGGATCGGAGCTTCGAAAGGAAGAATGTCATTGAGTAACTGCAGTTCACCAATGAGCAGGTTCAGAATCAGAATCAGAAAGAAAGGTTGTGCATAATTTTATGCTTAAAAGGCGTGGTTATAATGCTTAAGGCCGCGTGTAGCGGCGACACCAAAATATCGAGTGCGCTGGTCCACACCCACTAATCTGCGCTGCACCTGGCGCTAAACGCAGTTTTAAGGCCAATGCAACGATAGAGCCCCAGATGTCATGTATCACAGCATTTGTAGCCTAAGTTAATTTGCAATGCCCATCCCATGATGTTATTAAAAGTACCTGTATGATGCAATCGCACACTAGCCTGTTCCAAATGTTTCACTCTTCCAATGTGAGGAAGGACTCTTGCCTACAGAGGTAGGATGTGACTAGGAAGGACGAGTCCTGCCGAGGAAGGATCCTTGACATTGAGAAACGGTGCTCATCTCAATCCATGACAGTGCCATCTTTCATCTGCCGAACGCTGATGGAGCTGCCCAGCCCAGATCATGATCATGGATTTGTAAATATAATAGCTATAGTTTACTATTGTTATTCTCCTTTCATACTGTAAAAATGGCAAAAACCCCAACCTTTTCTTATAAAAGGCCATAGAAGTCAAATTATTCGTCAAAACATGTTAGCCAGAGAATGGTCACGCATTGAGGTACTACCCTACTATTTACGACTTTAAAGGATAGCATTTAAAGCTGCACTAGGCACAATGTTATGTAAAAATACACCTACTACTGTATCATGTTAGACTAAATCTAAAAGTGGAGCTACAATAGAGAAGATTGTCCCAGCCCCACTAACTGAGATTACATATTCATCCTATTTGCCAAAATGAAATGTTGTACACTTATAATTAAAATAGTGAAATAGTATGTACACTTCACCCAGTTAGTGATGAATCAGAACTTCAGAGTTAAATCCAAACTGTCTCCTAAGCATGAGCTGCTGTTTGTAGTTTACTGATGTCACACTACAGGATTTCTGGATATTAAAATTGAAGGTTTTCAAACCAAGTGCCAAGTGCAACTTTAACCTTTGACATCTGAGAGGTGTGAGAGAAAGAAGCACAGTCAGATGATAAAAGTACCTTGATTGAATTCATCAGAGCCACAACCCCAATGCAGGGGCAGATGAAGCTGCACATGGCCAGTTTCCTGTAGTGCCTGTCCTCGCAGCAGGAGGCGGCCATCTTCTCACAGCAGGAGGCGGCCATCTTCCCACAGCAGGAGGTGACCATCTTCCCGCAGCAGGAGGCGGCCATCTTCCCGCAGCAGGAGGCGGCCATCTTCCCGCAGCTGGAGGCGGCCATCTTCCCACAGCAGGGGGTGGCCATCTTCTCGCAGCAGGTGCTCACTTGCCCGTGCGAAAAGAAAATAGAAATTGTGTTTCCATGTCATGACCTGTGTCTTGATATCCTTTCGACAGTAAAACAAACTTGACACAAGGATTAATGCATCATGCACTGACAGTATTTTTAGAGGCACACTAGTGTAGTCTTAGACTGAATTTCAATCATGGAAGACCAAATAAGGCATTGATAGAGCACCCCATGCTGTCATACCCCTCAGCCCAAATGACATCACTAAATGACGTCACCATCTCCGACGTCACCTTCTCTATGATGTCACCTTTGCAGTGTGACGTCAGTTGCCCAAATGACATCAGTTATGACATCATAAATGCCCTTCTCCTGGTACTATATAAAGCCCCCATCACCACAGCTTAAATCACACTTGTGCAGTAATCACTCACCTTGTGTCAGCATCACGCATTCATCCAGCATCTCCAGAGCAAAAAGCTTCATTCAGTCCATCATCATGTCTGAGTCTGAAGACGAGCAGCAGAGGGTCAACTCCGCCGTGGACGCCTTCCTCCAGAGCACGATCAACGCCCCGGCCAGCCCCGGGCAAATTTCCAATCCCCAGGCTTCATCTTCGGGCGTCACAAGGGACGCTCCTCTCACCAGGGGCCGCAGCCGCAAAAGGAGATCCATCGCCAGGGAGGTCCAAGTCGTCTCGCCCGGATCTCAGTCCGCGCAGCACTCCGGAGGCCGTGGCCGCGGCAAAAGAGCCAAGAAGTCCACCTCCAAGAAAGGCCCAGCGAAACGCACCAAAACCGCTGGCTCCTCGGCGGACGCTACGAGGCTTCCAGCCCCTCCAGGCCTCCAAGATCCCCTGATCGCAACGATTTCATCACTGGTCGGGTCCCTCATCGATGCCCGGCTGAGGACGCTCGGGAGCCCCACGCTCCCCACGGCAGCAGCCCAATCAGCACCGCCCCAGGTTCCAGGCTTGTATCCCCCTTTTCAGCCGGCATCTCTTCCGGTGATATCAGCCCAGCCAGCTCCGCTTCAAAACCCAGGTGTGTGCGCCGAGTTCCCTCCCCTCCCCGCGCACATCCCCCCGATGAATACCCTCGCCTCAGCTATCCCCTCCCCCGCATACGGGAGGCCTTATATCCCACTCTCAGCAAACGTATCGCCCAGGCTTCGGTCCATGATCCTTCAAGGCAGAGATATTAACACATTGAGTGCCAGCCATTTTTTCATCCTGTAGGTAAGTTGTGCCAGGTTTTTTTTTGAGGATTCTGGCTCATTTTACAAGAGCCGAGGATTATTTTCTGTTAAGAATTCATGAACACCAATCATCTAAAAATAACTAATAGAATGTGTGCTTTCTCTGTCTAAAAGAGTTAGTTTGCAGAGTTAGTAGTTATGTAGATATTAGCCGTTGAGTACAGCATGGTTTCAGCGTCTGAAAATTTATTCAGAGATAAATGGCTTTTTGTGAAACAGTCACTTTAACCATTCATTTTTGGCATCAGTAAGACCGTCAGACATTCTAAACAATAGTTTTGAACAGTAATTTCCTCCATAACAACAGGAAACACCCCTCTCATTCAAACTCCTCCCTCCGTGTGTCTTCTCCTCCTTCCTCCTGGCTCTACAGCGGGCGTGTCAGAAGCGCGTTGCTGCTGCCTGCCTGCCTGCCTGCGTGCCTGCCTGCTTGCCTGCGTGCGGACGCTCCTTGTGCGAGTCAAGATGGGCCGGGGAATGCGTGGGCGATGGGCAGATGTTGATTCTGGCCTTTCTGAGGTGTTTCAAAGTGTGTTTCACCTATAATCTATTTTGCAAATCGCTCTCCGCTCTCTGTGTGCTGCTGCCTGCGCGCGGCCGCTCTCGGGCAAGACAAGTCTGGAATGGATTACTGTAAAATCGCCTCGCCATTTCCTTGAATGGCTTGCTCCCGCGGCAGTTTTTTCTTTGATTTCGCTCGTCTGGGGGAGCACTGTCAACACTTAGTGGGTCGGTAAAATAGATTATACACATTCTCTTGCTCCAATAGTGATCTCGAAGATGTAAAAGTTGTTGATTGATGTCCCACCGTCAAAAAAAAAAAATGTTTATGTAAGACGAGATATCTCGGCTCTGGCACTCAAGCGTTGGATTATGTAAGACGAGATACCTCGGCTATGGCACTTAACGTGTTAACCTAGTCAGTATTATCCTGCCGTCTGCTGAGTGCAGCAAGAAGATAATGGGCGGCCAAGATATATCAGCCGTCCTGAAATCTTCCGACCCCCGTCTCGCCAGAGAGCTTTCACCAACCGAATTCTTCGTTGCGTTCGGGGTTCTCCGCGACATTATATGCTCAGTGTATCCCAGCCGTCGCACCGAGTTAGATGAGTACATGGCACTGGTGGGAGACCTCCACCTTAGGTACGGGAAAAGCATATTCTACCAGTATCACAAAGCGTTCTCTACAAAAGCAGCGCTGTACATAACTCGTTCCAACACCCATCTAGACTGGTCCATATTGGATACCGAGCTATTGGTACTGGTCACGGGCGGTCATCAGGCGATCACCTGTTTTTCTTGCGGCGAAGTAGGCCACACGGCTCCCCTATGCCCTAAGGCTGCCTTCCAGGCTTCCGGGAGCAACACCCCGTTTTCGGCCGGTCCACCCCCCCTCCTCCAGCAGGGAACCTTCCAGCCATCTCAATCAGACCGCCAGGGGTGCAAGGTAGTTATGCATAACAACATGGCTATTTGCAATCATTTTAATGAGGGAGTTTGCACCTATCCTAATTGCATTTTTCTGCACGTCTGCAGCGCCTGCAGGGAAGCGCACCCCCGCTCCGTCTGCCCCCGCAGGAGGATCCGCCCCCCAAGGCAGTTCCCCAAAAAAGAAAAGTTGGGCTAAAAATCATAGAATCCCTTCCATCCACCCCCATCGACATCCCAGCCCTGGCTCTCGAATTAGCCTGCCACCCTGATCGCGTATTTACCGATCATCTCTTAACCGGCCTCTCCCAGGGGTTCAAAATAGGAGTAATTTCTCCCCCCACAATTTCCCACGTCTCTAAAAATCTGCAAATGGCTCAAAAAGAGCCCAAAATAGTTTCTCAACTCCTTAGCAGGGAATTATCAAAAGGATTCATAATCGGCCCATTCGATTCTCCCCCCTTCCCGGTGTTCCGAACAAGTCCAGTAGGCGTCGCCACTCGCAAATATTCCGGCAAAAAGCGCCTGATTATAGACCTGTCAGCGCCTCATCACGGGCCCACTCCAAGCATAAACAGCCTCATTCCTCCCGAACCTTATTCCCTCCACTATGCAAAAATAGACCACGCCATTCGTCTAATCAAACTGGCAGGCAAAGGTGCTTGGCTTTCTAAAGCCGACATCTCAGATGCCTTCAAAGTCATCCCTATTCATCCCTCCCAATGGCATCTATTCGGAATTAAATGGGATTCAAAATTCTATTTTTCCGTAAGGCTCACGTTTGGGTGCAGAAGCAGCCCCGCCATCTTTAATTCACTAGCAGAAGCTCTATGCTGGATATTGCTAATCAATATCCGTCTCCCCGCAGTGCTACACCTGCTAGACGATTTTTTGCTCATCGACCCTCCGTCCGTCCCCTCAATCTCCCTAGTCAAACTCCAAGAGACGTTTCACAGGCTGGGCGTCCCTCTAGCTGAGGAAAAAACCTCCGGGCCCTCATCATCTCTCGAATTCCTGGGCATTAATCTTGACACCAAGCTTATGCAAGCTTCCCTCCCCCTCGAGAAATTGTCTCGCATCCGCAAAATAGCTCAGTCCTATTCAGCAGCCAGCCACATTTCAAAACGAGACCTTCTGTCTCTGCTCGGCCACCTGAATTTTGCCATGCACATTATTCCCCAACGGAGGTCATTCATTTCCAGGCTGCTTGATTTAGCATCTTCAGTCCCCAGCCTCCTTGACTCAGTTACCCTCAATGAGGGATGCCGATCCGATCTCAAATTCTGGGCACACCTGTTAGAAAATTGGAACGGAATCTCATTTTTCTATGACGAAATCGTCTCGTCTGCCGACGACTTAAAACTTTTCACAGATGCAGCCCCATCTGTGGGTTTTGGGGGGGTCTACCAAGGCCACTGGTTCGCTGGCACTTGGCCGCAGCAGTTTGCCGGCTTGGATCAGTCCTCCGCATTATACGAAATGTACCCGATAGTGGCTGCTTGTCACATATGGGGGCGCTTCTGGGCACGTAAAAGGATAGCAGTCAAATGCGATAATGCTGCAGTAGTCGCCATCATCAATAAGGGACGATCATCTTCCCCGGCCATCATGCCTTTCGTCAGGCGCCTAACCTGGCTTTCCGTCACCCATAATTTTATCATGGTCGCCAGGCACATCCCCGGGCATATTAACATAATCGCTGATCACCTCTCCCGTTTCAATTTCCAGGCGTTCCGCAGACTCTACCCCGAAGCGGACATGACTCCGACGCCTCACCCCTCCTTTTCTGTCCTCACGCTCTCATAGAGCGCAATCCCCATCTCACCCATTTACTCCACTCGGCCCAGTCCTATATTAGGCAAGGATTGGCCAGTTCCACTATCAAAGCTTACGACGCGGCTTGGCGAATGTTTGCCATGTTCTGCCTCTCCGTCAACCTGCCCGTTCACCCCATTCTAATTCCCACAGTATGTGCCTTCATTACTTTCTGCGTAGATGTCCGCCTCCTCCGCCCTCCTTACATTCGCAGCCTAGTGGCAGGCATCCAATTTTACGCCAGGTGCCTCGACCCGGCATTACCCAGTCTATTTTCAAAATCCAGTTGTTAAACTACTATTAAAGGGCATTTCAAAAGCTTTTCCGTCTGCCCCCGACTCCCGGCGTCCCATTACTCTCCCCATGTTACGGCACTTGCTAACCAGCCTCAGACAAGGCATTCACTCCACCTTTTTAGACATCCTCTTAGAGTGCGTATTTTCCCTGGCCTTTTATGGGTTCCTCAGAATGAGCGAGTTCACATCCCCCGCCACGTTCAACCCCTCACGCGACATAACTCTCTCCGATTTAAAATTCTACCCCGACCACTATAGCATCTCCCTGAAACATACCAAAGTAGGCGGAGCCTGCCCTATAATCATTGCTCGCATCCAATCTTCCTTCTGCCCCTTCTCGGCCATGATTCAATACATTAGAATCAGGCGCCCAACTAGTCCCTTGGCCTCCCTTTTCCTCATTTCTCCCCATCATCACATGACGAGATCCTGGTTCATCCATCACTTCAAGACCACACTCCAGAAATGCAACATCCCTGCAGAGAACTATTCCAGTCACTCATTCAGGATCGGGGCAGCCACATCAGCCGCCATGCAGGGGGTGTCCTCCATCTCCCTTCAACAACTGGGGCGCTGGTCCTCATCAGCCTATGCATCCTACATCCGACCAGAGCAAGACGCCATATTATCAGCCCAAAGATCCCTCCTTCCATGACTAAAAAGGCAACAAGCACTTTGTTGGTGGTGATCAAACTCTCCTTTTTCTCATCAATGCGCCCATGCCGGGGCTATCCACGTCCACTGCCCTTCCTCAGACTGAGGAAGGGCATGCTGCCCGAAACGTAACCACCGGTGTCAAATAAAAACACCTAAACTGGAGCCTCTGCAGTGTGCAAGCTTTATTTATTTTCTGTATCATTCTTGCCTCGAGCTCTGCACCTGCCCTACACAGGTTTTGGATGTGCGTGTCTCGCCTTTTTTCATATGGAATTTCTATATCATACAGCACTGACGCCCCTCTCTCATAGCAAGAGGAGCGTCACATCATGGAGTGATACGCCATACTCAAAACTGTCTATTCTGATTCAATAAAGATTGTTAAAATTGTATTACGAGTCTCTCATGATTGAAGTGTAGTCTTAGACTGAATTTCAATCATGGAAGACCAAATAAGGCATTGATAGAGCACCCCATGCTGTCATACCCCTCAGCCCAAATGACGTCACCATCTCCGACGCCACCTTCTCTATGACATTACCTTTGCAGTGTGACGTCAGTTGCCCAAATGACGTCAGTTATGACATCATAAATGCCCTTCTCCTGGTACTATATAAAGCCCCCATCACCACAGCTTAAATCACACTTGTGCAGTCATCACTCACCTTGTGTCAGCATCACGCATTCATCCAGCATCTCCAGAGCAAAAAGCTTCATCCCACCACCTCCCCAGATCACCACCAATGTCATGACTCCTGTTGGAAACAAATCCCCTTAGGGGGGATTTTCTATATCATACAGCACGCCCCTCTCTCATAGCAAGAGGAGCGTCACATCATGGAGTCATACGCCATACTCAAAACTGTCTATTCTGATTCAATAAAGATTGTTAAAATTGTATTACGAGTCTCTCATGATTGAATTGTTTTTTCCCCAACAAATCGGGACCTTGAAGGAGCTCTTCCCCCATGCATGACAGCCACCAAGACAGAATATCCGAATACCAAATTTGGAAACAGAATACCTACCTACCTAACAGAATTGCCTGTTATATTTGTACTATGTTGTAAACGGAGTCCACAGCAAGAATTTCACACGTGATACTTGTACCACGGAGTGACAATAAAAATCTTGAATCTTGAATCTTGAATATCTACCCAACAAACTAATATCTGAATATTTGGGTACAGCCCTAGCAGCGTCTTTTTTCAAAACAGACTTTATTCCAAAGTAATTCAGGGAGCCTCATAGATGATGGTGACGATGACACTGTACTCCAGTCCATACACACTTTAACTAATTTATCTAAACTATGACAGCTTTAACTGCTTTTACATTAACATGAAATAAAGCCATGGGGAATCTTTTTAGAAATAGAAACACAAATAACATGAATATGACCATGTATATATATTTGGTCTATAAATGAATTTAACCACGACGGTTAGCCTACTCACTGGTTTTGAGCTTGTCCATAAGAACCGGCTCATGTTCCTCAAGGATATCCCGGAAGATATCCTTGCCTGTATCTCCACTGGCATACAGGGGACCCTTATAGAGTTCCCTCATCTGGTCCTGAGTGGTAGGTTTAGACATGATGTCATTGTAACAGTCTTGGTTGATAACACCCTTGTTCAGGAGATCATCCATGATTGGTTTGACCACTCTCGCTTTCCGGATCAGCTTTTCCCGGTGTATATCCACAAAGTGCTTCCCTGAGGAGAAAAGGGGAGTTTAAAATGACTGGGTTAATATCAGGCTGTAATCTACTTGCGCCTTGCCTCTAGCTATTGTTTTCTACTGTATATATATATAATTAATACGTAATAAAAGTTACAGTATTCACGTTTGTGAAGATTATCCTGCTGAACCCAAATTATCGCTCTTATAAACTTTTGTTAACCACAGACCTTATTTTATGCATTTAAGTTAAATCCCCATTCTAAAACGACATTGACTTTTCCCCGTAAAATCCACATGCTACTTCCGGACTCATTATTATTATTATTATCATCTCCGCCAGGAGATTGTGTTTTTGTCGGTGTCTGTCTGTGCGTCTGCCTGTGCGTGTGTTCTGTGTGTTGCTTGTGTGTTCCTCCTGTATCTCGAGAACCGTTGGTCGGATCTACTTCAAACTTTGGGAGTGTACTAAGGAGTACGTGACGGAGTACAATGACGTGTTTTCGTCCAATTTGGCATAGCGCCACCTACTGGCAACGTGCGTGTGTTCCTGTGCGTGCGTGTGTTCCTTGTGTGTTCCTCCCGGATCTCGAGAACCGTTGGTCGGATCTACTTCAAACTTTGGGAGTGTACTAAGGAGTACGTGACGGAGTACAGTGACCTGTTTTCGTGCAATTTGGCATAGCGCCACCTACTGGCAACACAAAAAGTAGTTTATCTTGAGAACTGCTCGTCCGATCAACTTCAAACTCGGGGAGTGCGCTTAGGGGGACCCAACGGAGTGCAGGGAGCTGAATTCCAGGCAATTCGGCATAGCGCCACCTACTGGCAACAAATAAAACATCTTGCAATTCGCCTTAGCACCACCTACTGGCAACAAAAAATGCTTATCACAACAACCGTTTGTCCCATCAACTTCACATTTGGGGAGTGCGCTGATGGCAACTCGACACAGTGCAGTGCCGAATTTCGTACAATTCGGCACAGCGCCACCTACTGGTAACACATAAAGTGGTTTATCTTGACAACCGTTCGTCTGATCAACTTCAAACTCGGGGAGTGCGCTTAGGGGGATGCAACGGAGTGCAGGGAGCTGAATTTCCTGCAATTTCACAGCGCCACCTAGTGTCAACACAAAAAGCAGTTTATCTTGAGAAACATTCATCCGATTCACTTCAAACTTGGCGGGTGCGTTGCGGGGAACCCCAGATATTTCAGTGGTCAATTTTGTGCAATTCTACATATAACATCACAGCTTTGAGGTACCTCCAGGACTGTCTGTCCAATCGACTTCTGGATGTCTGTCCTTCGCGGATCTCGAGAACCGTTTGTCGGATCGACTTCAAACTTGGTGAATGCACTTACGGTGACCTGACCTGACAGAAGTGCAGTGGGGAGGGGGGACGCCCATGGGGTGTTGAAAGGGGGAAGTATATGCCCTATATATATCTTCTTTATACAATAATTCCAGGACTTTCACTATGTCTGTCCTTCGCGTATCTCGAGAACCGTTTGTTGGATCGACTTCAAACTTGGGGAGTGCGCTTCAGGGGGGACCTGACGGAGTGCAGTGTATGTGCGTGTGTGTGTGGGGGGGGGGGGTGCTTTGGGGGGAACGGGCACTGCACTAGTAATACATAAATACAGACTGGTTATTTGGCCCAGTGTTATGAAAACATATACACAGGCATACACTCAGTCAGACTGCCCTTGAGAGACCCCAATCCCACTCTTCTACGCGTAACTGCATCCCCTAATAAAAAAAACGAAACAACAATTATCCTAACACAAACGCACAATATTTTTTTTTACAAAAACAGAAATATGTGGGTTACAACACATACAATAAACCCATCATGAATACATAAACAAAACTAGAGATGGGAATAGATTTTTTTTTTTAATCTAGATTAATCTAGATTAATCCTGGTCATTAATCTAGATTAAAATGGGTCATTTGAAGTCTGTCGAAGCCATTCAAAATATGTGTGTGCAACATAAATAATGACTAGAAGTAAGTCCTTGTGAACAGGTTTCTGTTTATTCGGTTGTTCACGCCCCCCCACAGCAGCCAGGATGGGGGAGGCAGACATAAATGTCCGCGCTTACATACCTGTTCCATTCTAAAGTGATAATCATCATGGCCTGCTCAATATAAGTGGACCCTGCTACCAGACAACTTTGAGAATAATAATATATATAATAATAATAATAATACAGTGGAGCTGCTCAGTGGCCAGCAGATCAGACTGTGGTTGTACTGGACAGCTTCCAGGTATGAATGTGTGTGAATGTGAACAGGGCGCTCCTGAAAAAGAGAGCATTGCTCTCAGTGAGACTCCCCCTGTATAAATAAAGGTAAAAAAAAAAAAAAAAAGATTAAAATAGATCAACGGCGATAATTTTTTTATCGCGCGTTAAGAGTCTCGCGTTAACGCAGCCGTTAATGGCGTTAACTATCCCATCTCTAAACAAAACACTACAATAAAAGCAGACAATAACAATCTATGATTTACAATAGCATCTCAGTATGACAACTCACTAACACATTGCATTCACACGATGTCTCGTCACACACATGGTCTATGGGTCAGCTTGGGGGAAAACGCAGTCCTGGCAGAGATCTGCACTCCACCGAGTGCACTTTTCTAGTTCCTGCTGTTCTATCCTAGTGGTTACATGTACTTTACTTTAGGCTTTAAATGCTTTTATATTAAAAATGAAATTAAGCCATGGGTCGAACAGCGATTTTTGAAATTGAAACATAAATCAAGATATAGTACAAACATGAATTTCCCTGATCATATAAAATTGTTCCATTAATGTATAAAAATATTTGTCTATGTTTGGTATAAACATTTATTTAACCATGACAATTAGCCTACTCACTTGTTTTGAGCTCGGCAATAAGATACGGCTCCTGTTTCCCAAGGATATCATAGAAGATGCTTTTGGCTCGGTCATCTTCACTGGCATCCAGTGATGTATAGAGGTCTCTCATCTGGTCCTGAGTGGGAGGGTTTTCATCAGACGTATTGAAACATTGTTGGTTGATAACGTGCATGGTCTGGAGCTCATCCCTGATTTCTGTAACCTTGGTCACTCTCTGGATCAGTTCTACCTGGTGTTCATCCACAAAGTACTTTGCTGCAGAGAAAGAGAGTGAAAAATGACAGAGTTAATATCAGGCTGTAATCCGCTCTATATACAGTGGCCCCTATCGTTGCATCGGCGCAGTTTCTAGGCCGAGCGGCAGGCGCAGATCAAAGCAGTGGGCGTGGAAAGGCGCACTTGATATCGTCGTGCTGGCGCTAGATGCAGCCCAAAGCATTACAACCACGCCTTTTAGGCGTAAAATTATGCACCGTCATGCTCATTGGATAAGTGCAATAAACGAATCGCACGCTTGCCTTTTTAGCTCCAATTCCAGTGATCCCGCAAAACCAGACGAAAGCCAAACGCTCTGCCCCCCCCCCCCCCCCTCCCTTCATCCAGCCTGTCTGTCTGCATTATAGGCTATTATTCCATATTATTATGCTTCTCAAACCAATCTAACTGCAGTTTCAATACTGCAAGCATGTAAATACGCTACACTATAGCAAGATCAAAGTGAAAATAATGTTCTATGCATCAGCTAGAAAAATATAGCCTATTAGATTGGTGAAAGTTTGTCCAGAAAGATATCATTTTCTCTCGCCTGCTGCAGGAAGGATGATGCACATAAATATACCCTACATTATGTCAAGTCATTGCATAAATGTGTTTTTATTGTAAAACTAAATGTGAAATAGGGACAAGTTATTGGAGAGACATCACAGTATAGCAGATGCCATTAGAAGCGCGTTCCGAAGCGCGTTCCGCTGTTACTTCTCTAAATCACGTTAACTCGACAAGGGGTATATATATGCCCAGGAGGACATATATGTTTCACATAGGGTGGTGTTTTCATTTCATGTTTTATTTGGTCCAATATTGAAATGTTGACAATGGCAGGCTGTGTTACCATTACACATTAATTTAGAACTACCTTTTATATCTATTTTGGCTCATTTGGTGGCTATTTAGTAGCGAAATGAAGAAACACAATGCATGCTGGGAACTCAGAGAGAGAGAGAGAGAAGGGTGACAGAGAAGAAGCAGTGAAGGCAAAGAATAGGCCTGCTTTTCAAAAGCGCAAAGCGCTAAATGTAGGCAAGGGTCCCAAGATATCACTAGGCTGGTATTTAGCGCCGACACGCCCACTTTGGGACTGCGCCACGCCCATTCGGCCTAAAGCGCATTTGGCAGCCTAAAGCCTATTGCTATCTTGCCGAAACAGGCGCAAGGCACGTTTTTTTGCGGTTAAGGCCCGTAATAGCGCCGATGGCCTGTGGGAGAATAGAGCCCAGTGTATATATTAGGGGTGTCACGATACACTTAGTTCACGATACGATACGTATCACGATACTGGGTTCACGATAACGATACGATACGATACGATTTTAACAATATTTTTTTAAACTTGAATAATGACAATATATGACTGGAAAAGTAGTATTTTATTTGAAATGCACAAATACAAAACATGCTGTTGTGGGAAATTGTTATTACAATAACAACTAGAAAAAACATGAGATTGGAGATAAGGCTTATCTTGAAATAGAATGAGTTACACCGTCACTTAGATTTACTTTGAACTAAAAGGTTTCTCAGCAGTATAAATTCTCATTATGCATCTTCAGTTTTTCTTCAAACTCAAACAACAAGACTTTTCTTAATCTATTTTTTATGCATCTTCAGTTTTTCCTGTCAAGTAAACAGTTTTGCCAGAAACTCAATTGAATGGTTTCTCTCCTGTATAACTTCTCATGTGTCTCTTCAGAGACTTGTTCAACTGAACTACTTTCCACACATTGAACTTCAACAAACAAAGACGTTTCTTAGTCTATTTTTTGGAAGATTTTTTTTTTTTTTTTTTGCGATATGAGATTTCATCTCAACGATACATATCGTGACGTTTTACTATCGCGAAATTTCGTGGGACGATATATTGTGACACCCCTAATATATATATATATATATATATATATATATAATTACAATTCCAAATACATACTACAGCATGCGCTGGGACGCGTCATCAGTGATGTTAACTGGGGTCGTAAGGTGTTTCGGGTCTATCGAACATCATACACCCTCGCCCAGTAGACCCAGCCGAGGCCGATTAAGACCCCGACCCGCGTCCCGGAAGCAGCCGCTCACGGATCAGCCTTCCTACTCTGTCTGCAACGTTGCCCGCGGAAAGGTTGATTCATGCCCAATCCGCTGCAATAGAGTTAGTGCTACACCGCAGCATTGAAAGACCCCTCGGTGCATGGAGGGCTAAGGCCCTGTGGGTGAATCAAGGCCGCGCTCCTCCTTCGTCTCACCAGACACTCCCTGGGGAAAAGGCAATCCTACCATACCGTACCATCATGGCGTACCATGGGCAAAGAGGATGCCTCAAGAAGGCCTGTGCGCTGCACGTCATTCGCCTGCGCCGTGCACCTCGCTCTAGCCTGAAGGACCCCAGGCCGCGCCGATCTTTATATATACAGTATATATACACTGTATATATACATATATATATATGTGTACATTATAGGCTTATTAGTGTGGCTATTGTTCATTCCGTAGCTCAACATATGAGACCAATTGTTCATTTTGTGATACAAGCACCAAATTTTGCAATTTACCTTAACAGCTAGAGCTACCAAACTGGGTAGGTATACGTTCACAGAGTTGCCTTTTACTATGGGTGAAAAGACTACACCAATTGACCCAGGCGCGGACTGCATAATCGGGCACGTCGGGCCGGTGCCCGGTGGCCTGGCCTGCAAAAAAAAAAAAAAAAAAAAAATTGTGTGTGTGTGTGTGTGCCCGCAGTCAGGCCACTCACTGAACAGCAAGTCAGGCACCGCCTACTGGTTTACTAGTTGTTTTATTACTTATTAGATAGTCTGAAGTAATAATTACCTCAGGGTTAAAGTGGGTGCATCTCATTGTAAAATTGGACTCGGGAGCTCGGAAGCATAGACGATATGATAATATGGACAGAGCCACCGTGATGTCACTCATTCATTTCTGGACTCTTGTGTTGGAGCCTTGAGTTTTGCATTGCTCAACACTTGGCTATTCATAGCTTTCAAGGGGCGTTACGTGCTGCCGGGAACGCCCACCTGACGGTCAAAAAAAAAACTTGTTCATTCTGCTGCCCGCCGAGTCGACTAGTTTCTCACGCTGTTTGTTTTAGAGCTGCACGCTTTGCATATTAAGGACACGTCAATTGACACGCAGCCGCCCCGTGAAGTACTGTTTGAGCGGACGACAGCCCAGGCATCACTTTTTAGCAATAGTCTCACTAATCCCACAGTGGTTTACCTGCTTTTGAGATCTGCAAAAAATAGTTTGCTTCTGTCTCACCCGTTCTCCCTCTCTCTTCACACGCGACGAGGGCTGGGCTCCACAACATTATAAAAACGAGTCCGCACTCCGCACGCAGTCTCTTGTTGTGAAACAATTTCTCCGAACTGCCATGTGTTGGACAGTAACGTTAACGATAGTTCGGTTTGTTTGAAGTGCCCAAAACGTGTAGTTTGTTTAGATATCGTTCTTTTTCAACGCTTAATAGATGGTCTAAATATTCCTGACTGGAAACTGGTGGAAAAAAGACCGCTTTTTGCTGCAGCTGCGTCTGGAGTGTTCAGCGCCATTGATGTTTTGAGTTTTGACCGCCAGAAGGGGCGTTCCTTGTACTTACGTAACGCCCCTTGAAAGCTATGAATAGGCTATAGAGACTAAAACCATTGTTGGCCTAATTTTTCAGAAACAAAGGTTGGAGCTTGAGCAGAACACACTACCATGTGTTTAATGTTAGGGCTTGCTTAAAAAGGAAGATGTTTAATGAAACTGAGAATATGTCAATGTTTATTATTATTGTTATTGTTAGGACGTGTAGTTCTTAAGCCTGTGGAGAATAACGCAGTATATGCCCGATCTGATCACTCTTCCTTAAATAAAGTTTGCTGTCAAGCGTTTGTACAGAGGCATGTTTTTAGTTTTACTTCTTCATATTATACTTGCAGTTATCTAGGCAATGTTGATGTTTCTATTAGTGAACAAATAACATGTATCATCGCGTTAGCATTATATTCACTAAATCTTGCTTCAAACGACCCAAATTGGGCTTCAAACAGCCCAAATTTTTCGCGCGTCGGTCCGTGTCGGCCTGACCTGCTTGGTATCTAATGCCCGGCCTGAATTATCCCATTCATTAGCCCAGTCTGCCCCTGAATTGACCTGATGGTGGCGCTATAACAGCTCTCTTTACGTTTTGGTCCATAACTTTTTAACCATAGGGTCCACAATAAAAATTTCAAAATCAAAATGTTCCCTGGATTCCTTGGGTCCTTACACATCTATTGATATAGGCCATGCCCATTTCCATCTAAATAGATTTTCTGACATTTAAATTTTTGTCCAAAACCATTTGTTTTGCGATTCCTTCTTAAAATTATGTCCAATCTTCACCAAACCAAAGCACATGTGTCGACTGTCCTGCACAAAAGTGATTTCGCGGTTTTGTGAAAGACCGCACCGTTGCGATATAATTGACTTCCAGATTTCTGTGGGTAGGGCCTATTTCCCAAAAATCGCCATTACTCTGAATGCATTGCCCGGTGCTAACCAAACTTCGTACAGGTGTGCAGGTATGTACTCCGAGCTGATGAAAAAACAAAAATAATTGTGTCATTTCGCCTATAGCGGGCGCTATAGCAACATTAAGTACCTGTAGCTCACAAACCATAACAGCGACCGTTCCCAAATTGCGTACATAGGTTCCTAGAGTACTCTTGTACTCTGGCCTAAAAAAATACACTGATTGACCTGACGGTGGCACCATGACAGCCCTCTTTATGTTTTGTCCATAACTTTGGAACCGCAAGCTTCTATTTTTTTTTCCTGGTTTACTTTTACTCATTACTCTGGTCTAAAAAATTACACTCATTGACCTGATGGTGGCGCTATAACTGCCCTCTTTATGTTTTGGTCCATAACTTTTGAACTGAAGTGTCTACAATCAAAATTCTCCCCCCCCCCCTGGATTCCTTGGCTCCTCCTCCCGCATCGACTCACATAGGCCCGCCCATTCCACAACTACTTAGTTCACCTTATCGCAACCATCTACAAATGCCCTAGCGACCAGCCGGAAACACCCTAATTAGTACACCCTTGCAACAGCCTAGAGACATCCTAGCTACACATTGCCAATTGGGGCTCTATTTATACTGGATCAAAGGGCGGGGTCGAGGGCAGGTTCGTTGCAAGGGGGGTCACGAGGACAGCAAGCACAATTAAATGTTCTTCAGGAAATTTAGCCCATTCTAGTTTTAAAGATATTTTTGATGGACATTTCTGCTTTATTAGACAGATCACACTTTAATAGCAGCTGTGTATTAGGTCCAAAAGACTTGAGAGTAATTCTTACCTCTTGTGCCTCTTCGTCTGCGGTTCTTGTAGCAGCAGACAGCTATCGAAATAACTGCAGCAGCAAATGCAACACAACCAAAAGCAACTAGAACGTAATGTATAACTTTGCCCTTCATCGGGGAAATTAGATCATCTGAGGAAGAGAAGAAAGTTACATTCAAATCTGTTCTCAAATAAAATAATCCATTAAACATCCCTTTCATGAATTTTGATGGTTTTATGTGTCCTAATAAAGTTGCTAAGAACTGTCTTAGAAACAAAACTATAGTGAATTCATATATCATGTCATTATCATGCTGTTGACTAATCCTGGTTTTAGTGCTGCAAGATACATAATAGTGGAAATATGGATATAAGTGCCTTTTATAGCTTTACTGTGTTTCTTGTAATTGTTGTACATGTTGTTTTTATGGACCTTGTGTCTGCCAATACAAGTTGATTGATATATTTGTTTTAATATCCATGTGGCTATTTACACCCCAATTCAGAAAATGATTAGAAGGTATTTTATATTTTAAATATAACTACATGTTTCTAGAGCACAGTGCTTAAAACTTATTTTGCAAATTGGAGGGGAATCCCCCCTTATATGCTTCAGGTTATAGACTTTGTGGGGGATTCTTAGACTTTGGTGAGAGAGGATCTGGGGGTCCGGTGAGGAGAGGAGGGTGAGGGGTGGGGAGGTTGTACGCTTGGTAGAACAGGTAGGTTTTCAGTCAGGATTTGAAAATGGAGAGTGACGGTGAGTCTCTGACAGGCTGGGGGAGGGTGTTCCAGAGATGTGGTGCTGCTCTGGAGAATGCTGAATCTCCAAAGCTGTGGAGTTTGGATGGAGGAACAGTGAGGGGAACAGTAGATGAGGATCGGAGGGTTTGGGTGGGACGATGGGGGAGGAGGTCAGTCAGGTAGGGGGGCCAGGCTGTGGAGGGCTTTGAAGGTGAGGAGGAGTAGTTTGATGGAGGGCCAGTGGAGAGAATGGAGGACATGTGTGATGTGATCCTGGAACCGGATGTTTGTGAGAAAGCAGGCAGCTGAATTCTGAACCATCTGGAGTCTATGGAGGGAGCAGGAGATGATGCCAGTGAGGAGGGAGTTAAGCTTGTTTTATACTCGTCGTGCCGTGAAGGGCGCGGGGGAGCAGCGAGGGGCGCGAGCGTCAAATGACGTCAATGTGTTGGGCGCGACCCCCGTAGGCCGCCCACCGCGTACCTGAAGATTTTTCTCGCAGCGCGACCTCCGCACGGCTTCTCTCCAAACATGGACGCTTTCAAGCCACTGAGCCACCACATTTCTTGACCCATGTGGTAGGCTAAACTTTGATTTGCAACTGTTCGTTTTTAGTCATTTCTCCAAGTAAATGTATTGCATTGAGAGCATGGTTGAGAGAGATTAAAAGCAGCACAGAGTAGGCTATCAGGGCTGAGAACCGAAACGGCTATTCAGTAAAAACAAGTTTGGTGATTCATTCATGTGCTGATATACGGTCGTTTGACAGTGAAAGCGCACTCAGTACTGCACATAATAGTTTGATTGCGACTTTTCACTGTTCTCACCATTACCATTGTACAATGTAAATGCTGATAACTTGGCTGCCATGGTATATTTCTATCTTGTAAGGGGTCCTTGGCTGAAAAACATTTGAGAACCTCTGCATTAGGGGACATTCCCACCAAAAGCGTTTTTGGAGCTGCCAGCGTCTTTCTGCAATTTATTCTCTATGTAAGGACGCGCTAAACGCACTCCTCTTTTAAAGAGCGCATCTGGCGTTTAGCGCTGGTGGCGTCTTTTGTTTTTGGAGGATCGCTGTGGGCGTTTTTAAGCTGAAAAAAGTTGAACATTAGAGGAAAAGCTTGCTGCTCATCTTTTCCACTCCTCCTACCTTTTCTCCTCCAGAGGGATCCTCAACCTCCGCTGCTGCCAGAATTGGCAATAATCTGGCTTTCATGTTGACAGTGAACAACATCAAACAGACAAAACTAGCTGGCTACCTTCCTTGTGGTCGTTGTGTTCTGATCTGTACTGAACGCGACTGCAGGGGAAAACGGAGCACAAAAAAAACACGCTCCGTGCGCTGTGTTTTGTGCACAATGGAAGCTCTCTAAACATGATTTTCATAGCGTTCTGACTGAAAAAAAACGCTTTTGGTGTGAATGTCCCCTTAGAGGGCTGATACACAGAAAACACTTGAAAGGCCGGGTCACCTCACATCTCCTGTGTCGGGGTTGTATTTGCATTTGCATAGTTACATTTGAACACTAAGGTCATAGTATTTTCCCATTTTCCCACAATTAATTTGGTCCTCAAAACATGCTAATTTTGCTGAAATGTCTTTTGAAATCGCCCTTTTATTTTAGGTAATAAACTAACAAAAAAGGTATTTTAGTCAATACATACAATGGTAGCTGTAGGAGCCTAAATACAGTTCAATCAGGAGAGGCCAGTTGGTAGGATTAGACAAACTTTATTTAGCAATCGGCATGCATGGCAAATGCTTTGGCGCTTGACTCCATTGGCCAGTGGCGCTGCTCTTGAGGCAAGAGGAGGGCACCTGCATAGGCTAGGAGATCCCCCCGGCGCTTGACTCCATTGGCCAGTGGCGCTGCTCTTGAGGCAAGAGGAGGGCACCTGCATAGGCTAGGAGATCCCCCCCCCGTGGGGGATCAGGAGTCAAGACTCGTTGGTGGCGGACTGGGGAGGTGGGTGGGGCAAAACAACGCTTCGGAGGCCGGCTTCAAGGGAGATGGACTGCCGTGAAGCTGCTGCTGCTATGATCGGCCAGAGAGAGAGAGGTGACGTAGAACCCTTGCTATATATGTGAGGATTAACTGACGTCATATTTGACGTCATAGCAGACGTCCACGTTATGCTAGAACTTGACTGTCGTCAGGGGATGATCGGATTATGCGTGAGTGGCCTTCTGCTTGAAATATGGTCTAGAGACCTCACTTCAATCAGGAGAGGCCAGTCGGTAGGATTAGACAAACTTTATTTAGCAATCGGCATGCATGGCAAATGCTTTGGCGCTTGACTCCATTGGCCAGTGGCGCTGCTCTTGAGGCAAGAGGAGGGCACCTGCATAGGCTAGGAGATCCCCGGCGCTTGACTCCATTGGCCAGTGGCGCTGCTCTTGAGGCAGAGGAGGGCGCCTGCGCGCTTGACTCCATTGGCCAGTGGCGCTGCTCTTGAGGCAGAGGAGGGCGCCTGCATAGGCTAGGAGATCCCCCCCCCGTGGGGGATCAGGAGTCAAGACTCGTTGGTGGCGGACTGGGGAGGTGGGTGGGGCAAAACAACGCTTCGGAGGCCGGCTTCAAGGGAGATGGGCTGCCGTGAGCTGCTGCTGCTATGATCGGCCAGAGAGAGAGAGGTGACGTAGAACCCTTGCTATATATATGAGGATTAACTGACGTCATGTTTGACGTCATAGCAGACGTCATACTAAGACTTTGACTGACCACGTCATACTAGAACTTGACTGACGTCAGGGGTGATCGGATTAGATTATGCACGAATGGCCTTCTGCTTGAACTATGGTCTGGAGACCTCACTTCAATCAGGAGAGGCCAGTTGGTAGGATTAGACAAACTTTATTTAGCAATCGGCATGCATGGCAAATGCTTTGGCGCTTGACTCCATTGGCCAGTGGCGCTGCTCTTGAGGCAGAGGAGGGCGCCTGCATAGGCTAGGAGATCCCCCAAAAGGAAGATCTGATTACCGGAGGTTAATTGAGATCTGCAGGCGCCAGTAGTTGATTGCACTTTTCCGGCCTTCGACCTTTTTAGCGACTTACAGCTATTTGCGGCTGGCGCTCCCAACTCGGTCGGGCACCTCGCGATAGCGCTTCCCAGCTTGGCCTACCTGGCCGCCTTGGCGCTTCGCGATCGTACTTTCCGGCCTTCGACCTTTTTTGCGACTTACAGCTATTTGCGGCTGGCGCTCCCAACTCGGTCGGGCCTTCGTTCTTGGTACATGCTTTTCCTGCCTTCAACCTTTTTAGCGACTTACAGCTATTTGCGGCTGGCGCTCCCAACTCGGTCGGGCACCTCGCGACAGCGCTTCCCAGCTTGGCCTACCTGGCCGCCTTGGCGCTTCGCGATTGTACTTTTCCGGCCTTCGACCTTTTTAGCGACTTACAGCTATTTGCGGCTGGCGCTCCCAACTCGGTCGGGCCTTGGTACGTGCTTTTCCTGCCTTCGACCTTTTTTAGCGACTTACAGCTATTTGCGGCTGGCGCTCCCAACTCGGTCGGGCACCTCGCGATAGCGCTTCCCAGCCTGGCCTACCTGGCCGCCTTGGCGCTTCGCGATTGTACTTTTCGACTTACAGCTATTTGCGGCTGGCGCTCCCAACTCGGTCGGGCCTTCGATCTTGGTACATTAAAGTTTAGCTTGGCGCTTCCCGGCTTGGCCTACTTGGCTGCCTTGGTGCAACTACCCTGACTTTCTCCGACTCTATTCCCCCAAAATTTACTGCGCCTTACTGGGCGCCATGCTTACGGGGAGCCGCCACCAACGAGACATTTTAAAGTCCGGGACACTGTTTGTTGCCATGCTCACCGATTAAGGGAGGAGGGTTCTTTGGGCCGCCAGTATGGCCGCCTGCTCCGGGCGGATGTAGCTGGAGAATGCCGATTAGGGCCAGCGGCCCATTTGCTGGAGGGAGGCGGAGGGCACTCCTTGCTCGGCGGCCGAGGTGGCCGCTCCGATCCTGAAGGAGTGGCTGGAGTAGTCCTTCGTCGGGAGGTTGCATTGCTGGAGCGTCTGCTTGAGGTGCAGGGTGAACCGGGATCTTGTCATGTGGTGACAGGGTGCGATGAGGAGCAGGGGAGCCGAGGGGCCGGTCCGAGGCCTGAGCTTGACGTAGTGAGCCATGAACGAGAAAGGGCAGAAGGGGGCTAGTGCCTTCCTGTATGCTATTGTGTGCTGGGGCAGCGGGGCTCTCTGACTGCGGTGTCAGAGAAGAGAACGTTGTCCAGGCTACGCTCCATCATGAACAATGACTCGCACCCACTCCACGGCGTGCTAGTCGAACACAGGAGTACGTTCAGTGAGAGACTGATTCCACCTAGATGCAGTACGGAGAGGCACAGGAAATCATTCCTGCCTGTGGCCATTGGTCTATTTAAGGCCTCTCTTAAAGAGCACCTCGGAGACGCTCAGTCTCCCTGAGACTGAGCCAGCCGATAGGTTAACTGTGCCTGGCTGAGCCACGTGTGGCGTATAGGGCAAGCCGACTTAATATAGTCCAGGGTGCAATAATGATAATTGACACGGAATGTATACTTACCTGACGTATTTTGTATTTTGCTACTTAGACATTCCACTTATTTTTGCTTCTAGCGCATTTACTAGTTATTCTATGCTATGTTGTGTTTTTCCTGCTTATTGCTTAATATTGCATTTGCGTTGCATTTACTACTGTTTATTTTATTTTAAGCTATGTGTGTACTGTGAGCGAGCTACTGTAACCTGTCCCGATTTCCCCTCGGGGATCATTAAAGTCATTCTGATTCTGCTTCTGAAGAAATGCCAGAGGCATTTTACTTTGAAATTCGTTAAGAACAGGAAGTGGTGTATTAAGACCGGGTAGCTTAACACGGAAAGACGTCAGCATTCCCTGGGCCGTCTGGCTTCGGTCCGAAGTTATGCAGTAACACTCATTCTAGCTGATGCTCAGACAAGCTCCGTGGGCCAGGGGTGTTAGAATGGCCCCTTGCGTGGTTATTATTATTATTGTTGTAATTATTATTATTATAATTATTATTATTATTATTATTATTGTGACTCCCGCTGGCCATTTGCCAGAAAGCGATTTCCGCTTAGGCGTCGGAAATAGGCAGGCTGAGATGCCCGCTGGGTAGAATAGTCAGATCACGGCCAAATAACTTGTCAGTCAGCTTCGCTTTATTTAGTCAAAGCACGAGGGACACCTACGGTACATGTGGTGTTTTCAGAGCAATGTAAGACAGTATTTCTGTTTGGTGGGCGGGCCGTTGCGGGCAGACGGAGTATTAAAGAGATGAGAATACGTCTGATTATAGGCATTATAGGCAAAACACAAAGATCCCTAGTACAGTTTAGTAGTGCACGAGTGCTCAAGAAAGCGCACGAGGTAATCAATGACTCCACGCATGTCCTTCATGTCTGTTTTGACTTAATGCCATCAGGAAAGCGCTTTAGACAGCCTGCCTGCGAAACAAGCAGAAGGAAGTTTGGTTTGGTTCCAGAGGCCATTCGACTGGTGAACAGCCACAGTACGAGAAGTGGTCAGTTTATCTAGACTAGGTCTGTACCTTGACCTTTTGATTTGAACCCTTGAACAAGTCTAATATGCACTTGGATTGCATTGACTGAAATTAATTTGTATTGATCTGACACCTATATTCCTTTGTGGTGTTGGATACACTGTAATCAGGGATCTTGCTTTATCAGTGTCATTTATTGTATTTATTGTCTTGTTTTTTGTATTGTTTTTGGATGTGTACAGAGTACAGCTTGTTTGCAGTATCCATGCCTTAAATTGCCCTTTGCGGGACTAATAAAGTTTTTTTTTTTTTTTTTAATTGAATTGAATTGATTTTACTGGACTGGTAGATTGCCCGTTTAAATGCTGAAGTACTGATACTTTCCTCATGGGTCCTTTCGCGTCCACGGGTGACTGGTCCTCCGGGGTATGCTCGGTGTGCTGTGGTCGTCAACCCCGTCCTTGGTAGAGCAGGTAGCTCTTGAGAGAGGCGGGCAGGGGCAGTCCGTGGATTCCGCTCAGGCGGTCCCTTCCTAGAGCCGCCCGCACGGAGCGCCTGCACAGGTCCATCAGAGGGAGGGGATCCGGATCGAGTCCGTTTATGTACCGGATTCGTATTTCGCAGTGTCCCCACACGGCGCTCACTGCGGGGTACACCTTCCTGCCCTTAAGTCCTCCGAACGCCACCCCTAGGTCATGTCCGTCCACTATGAAACCTAACGTCCCCTCGTCCATGTCCAAGACGACTAACAGCGAGTCTGGTATTATGAAGGTGTCGTCGGGCTCCAGGAAGGGGGGGTGATAGTGGAGTTGTTTTTTAAGATTGTTGTTCAAATAAACCCCCTCAGATCGGCTAAAGTTAAGAAATTATCATTGTCATCATCACAGAAGCTTCCTAATTTAATTTATCAGTCACCATCAGTCACATGGGGTCACTGGGGACCCAGAGGTAGAAAATAAACAAACTCAGCTGCGTGTAACAGCAAAGATAATTGAGAATGAGAAGACAAGAGTATATAGTGCCTTTTTGAAAACAGCGCTGCGGCCATTTTGGCCTGAAATACGGCTCCTTGCTGGGGCAGAAGCTTACGCCGGCATTCCACTGGTTGCATTGCGTTGCTTTGCGGCTGAGCTCCGGTTTTGCTCCGTGCTCTGTGCTGCGGCAACACTCACTGGCTGCGTGTAGAGCACGTCACGGCTCAGCTGCGCCAGACAGCTAGAGTGACGAGACTGACAGGTTATCACTGTAAAATCGAGCGAGACAATTTGTATGTGGGATAAATACAACGACAAACAGGCAGAAGATCATTGTTCCCAACTGGAGGAGCAGAGGAGGGGTGGGCTTGCTTGGTGTTGTCCTTGTAAAAATGATGTGTTGTGTCATATATTATTTTGTGGTTTTCCACTTCAATTATGAACTTTTCCTCATACATATTTGTCCTCTGGCTTGATATTGAATGCTGTAAACACCTCTGCCCTGTTGATTTCATGCCTGGCTCCGCCCAACTTGCTGCGGCTTTGCTCCGTCATCCGTGAAAAATAGAACCCTTGCGTATCTTTTTCGGAGAGCTCCGGATCGTCGGAGCTGGGACGGAGTAGACACGCAACGCAGCGGAGTAGGTGGGAGTTGACACAATGATTAGAGTGGAAACGTATCGGCTCCGATGCCGTACCGCAGCGCAGACGGACCGAACACGGACCTAGTGGAATGTAGGCGTAAGTCTCCAAAATGGCGGATTGGCTGTGTGCTGTCGCATCTTTACGATAAAAGGTCTCTGGTTACCGTGAACCTCCGTTTCACAAACACCACAACAAGGAGAGAGACAACTACTTTTCACACTCTGTTTTGGATTAAGAGGATGTCCTGAAGTGTGACGGTGGATTAAAGACTTGATGACAAAACGTCATGTGATCTGGTGGATTATAGTCTTCGTGACAGAAAGAACAGGACACCCGATGGATTAACGTTACATGGATGCGAGTTTTACTGCCGAGTGCGACTTTCTGCTTAACTGCATGTAACGTTAAACTTTTATCGTCCATGTATTCCTGGGAGTGCTTATTCTTTTCGTGAATGGATTATTTTACGTCGCTGGATTTGGAAGGGAAAGCAAATTGCACTACATTTCAGCTGTTGGCGCCAGAATGAACCGTTCGCCCCATGGACCTTTCGGTCTGCCCAGAGTGCCCGAGATGCTACGGCGCTCCGGCTTCAGCGCTTCTCCAAGCCGGTTCCCGTCAATCACCGTGAATCTGCCCGGCGGCCTGGAGGTCAGTGCGACCAGGAAGTACGTGGCGTCTCGCGGCGGCCCCGCGGCCTGCATTTCCCCAGCGGCTCCCGGCTCTCGGGGCGGCTGCCTCTACTGGTCTTCGCCCGCGGCCTCTCGCACGTCCGCGCCGATCGGCCTCTCCCTCCGGCACGCTCGCACGCGTTCTTGGGCGTCCACGGCGCGGCGCTTCGTCTTCTGCTCTCCTACCGGGGCCGTCGCAGTGGCGCGCGGGGGGCTATGCTGGCAGCCTGTGGTCCGGTCGCTTCGCCAACGTCTTCGTCAGACACCTCGGGAGGCAAGTACGCTCCGTGGCCGGTCCGGGACAGGGGACCGATGTCTAAGCTGCCGTCACAGTCCATGGGCTGCTCTGGCTCGGAACTCGACATGCCAGGAATGGGAATATCCACGGGTAGAGAAGGCTTGTGGGTGCTGATTCGGTCTGCGGATCTGGTGCAAAACAACGCTTCGGAGGCCGGCTTCAAGGGAGATGGGCTGCCGTGAGCTGCTGCTGCTATGATCGGCCAGAGAGAGAGAGGTGACGTAGAACCCTTGCTATATATATGAGGATTAACTGACGTCATGTTTGACGTCATAGCAGACGTCATACTAGGACTTTTGACTGACCACGTTATGCTAGAACTTGACTGTCGTCAGGGGATGATCGGATTATGCGTGAGTGGCCTTCTGCTTGAACTATGGTCTGGAGACCTCACTTCATTTATGTTTGACTAATTGAAATGCAATAATTTAAGTTGATATGTATCAGCAGTAAGTTAAACAATGCATTGCTTTATAAGGAATTGGAGGAATATTTACAGTATTTACAGTTTATTTTTGCAGTAATTTCATAGTTACTTTTTTGATTCCTTGTACTTGGACTAAAATGTCTGTGGATAATTTAAAATGCATAGAGTTGCATGGCAATAGGTGAATATTATGTTGTTTCTTAGTAACTTCCAGTTTCACTTTCAGTTGTCTGAATTGATACTCTCCAGTGGGCGGAGTTTGGGGTGGCAATTGGGGTAAAACAGAGAGTGGAGCAACTATAGATGGATTGGATTGGATTGTTTGGGTTGTAAATGGACATATTTTTTGTACCAATCACTTTGTTTTTTGTTTGTGTCAAAGTAAACAGCTTCATCAAGTGGTCCTGTGGATTATTTTTGATGTGGATAACGATGAGGGGAATTATTGGAGCCAAGCCAAGGCTTAATTCAGTGGCAACCTACAGTAGCCTTTGTTAGCACATTACTATTGGTATTGGTCTCGACCCCCCTCGGTCTTGGTCTCGACTCGGACTCACCAATGACTCAATCTGGACTAGGGATGCAGGAGATCTCATCTCCCTTCGGCTCCTTTGACTACTAACGTTAGAGCCAATGGTCCACTCCCACTAACACATGCTGCCTGGTTTGTTTACATCCAGGCTAGTGGAGGGGGCTACCGTAGTGGCTGGTGGCTGCGTAAAGACGCAAGTTGCCGGCCGCATTGTTTATTATTATGATCATTTAATTATTAGTTTAACCGAACCGACTAGTATTTGGTGCTGACTAGCAAGGGTGGCGGACGTTTAAACGTTTAACCGACTAGTCGCCTGCATCCCTAATCTGGACTTGGACTCGACCAATGCGGTTTCAACTACAGCCGTGCCTCTGTCTAATCTTCTAAGGAAAGGCGACTCTGCTTTTAATTTAAGTTTTACACTAATGTAACATCAAGTTTGAATACAGCATTAGATAAAACTGACCTGGGATGTGAATGTGAGCCACCGCCCTGGTTAGGTTGATCTGCTGGACTGAGCAGGTGAAGTCATTGGAAGCAGTCTCCTTCACAGTCACATTGCTGATGATGCTCCACAGGCCATGCACTCCGACTTGCCTCACCTCTGGCAGTTCAGCAGGGATGACCTTTCCCTCTCCGTCCAGCCAAACCACCTCCCCCATACACACACACACCCACACACACGCATGCACGCACCCACACCCACACACACACACACACATGCACCCACACACCCACACCCACACCCACACCCACACCCACACCCACACCCACACACACACACCCACACACACACACATGCACCCACACACCCACACCCACACCCACACCCACACACACATTACATGTTTACTCACAGTAACTGACAGTGACAATGAGACAAATTTGTGCATTCATATGCTGGTGGGAAAGTCTGACATCCAGGACTTATCTAGGTAATGAAAATACCTAGATAAACAGATCTTGTGGGGAACCATCTCAAAGGGAGTGGGAGCGTCAGCAGCTGCAGGTTATCCAGACTTTGAAAAGTTTATTTTATATCCAGAGAAGGAGCTAAATAATGTGATGGTTTGAATTACACAAGGGACTGATACAGCACAGTTTGACATGAACAATACAGCAATACATTGTCAGCATGTAAAGTAATTTTATGTGATTATGTGACCTACATCCAAGCCGGATATTGCAGGATCTCACCGAATAGCCTCAGCTGAAATGCATAGATCACTGTTTTTATAAAACATAAATGATGAGGACAGGATACCTTGGGTTCAAGCGGCCAGCCTCTGGATTCACACCGCAGTGTGATTTTGATATTACCCAAGATCCACCACGAGTGGATGCCCAGAAAGTAAATGTCTGGCCCAGACACCTCACCTGAATACAGAGGAAATTATGCCATCATGTCATTTCTCTCAGGAAAACAATGTTTTGTTTTATCAAGACAACGAGCTAATTAGTCTATACCAAGGCCGTAGCCACCAATTCAACATTGGGGGGGGACGGTTGCCGGCCAAACGGACATGGCCATATTCAAAGGGGTCCCTTGACCTGTCACCTCAAGATATCTGAATAATAATGGGTTATATTGGTACCCCAGTCTCCCTTTACAGACATGCCCACTTTATGCTAATCGATTTTATTCATCCAAAAAAATACATGCATTATAAACGTGTTATTTTTGCCTATTCTGAATATTTCTGCATATAGGACCCCTAAACAATATTGGAATTGCAGAAATTGAGTGTGACTGGAAAGCTGAGAGTCTTGTAAATTCAATTAGCCCAATTGTATTCATGTGTGATGATGTTAGTCCACATCATCTACATTGTGTCTTGTGTCTGGTATGTGTGTGTTGAGGCTCTACTTTAGCAATACACTCATGTAAATCGGTGGTATTTATTGCCATAGTAAATTTCACTTTGTATGTTTGTCTGTGTGTGGGGGGCACTTCAAGTCTGGGTCACCTTGGGGCATCACACTGTGTTAATCCGGCCCTGATGATGAGCGCATCTGAAATAGCTAGTCAGCGACTAACAAATCAACACAAGGTAGCAGCTTACATATCATTAAGGATAGAACAATAGCCATCAAGAAAAGCACAGCAGCTCACAGTATGAATGAATGAACTGCCCCTAATCAGACACACAGACCGGTGCACATTTTCCAACATGACTACAAAACTCCATAACAAAGAGAACCCCCCCCCCCCGGAGAAAAAAATTCTACATTTTAAAGGAAAATGCATCATTTTGGTACATTTGACAGCAAAATGAACAGGCTAGCTCTATGAAAAACTACACCCACCACATTCATATCCTCTTATGTGCTGTGGCTGTACAATGATGAAAAACAATTGTCTCCCTATATATTCTTCATACATGTCACTTTATGGTAGAATGCTGCTTGCTTAAAGGAACACTGATGATTTTCAACCAGCTTTGTGTGAGATTTGCGACTTAGACAGCAGCACCACTTGTGCTGTCCACATCAGGGCAAAAGACCCCCAATTGATTAGATTTTGTCATAGCCACTAGCTCCATTTGACAGTGATGTAAGTCTAGCTAGCAACAGTCCAAGTTTGATACAGCACTTGACACAATGCAGCCGCAAAACAATTAACTGCCCAGCGCCACAAGGCACATGGTCACATCGTTATGAAATAAGGCCGTCACAACACATTCACACCAGCACACACAGACATGAGCATGGCACCCAGCCAAAACACACAGCACATTAAGCAACGCAGTCTTAACAAAGCCATGTAATGTTATATATCAAATATCAATCGCATGTCCTACCAGATCAGAAGCAGACGGTCACATCAGTGCGCTGTTCTCAATGATGCCGTGTCCGTGTCCAATGAAAAATAAAGTCTCTCCTTTGTGATGCCATCAACATAAAGGCTTTATAAATATAAAGGCACGTGAGACTAACGTTAAGACCTTTGTGATGGCCATCAACATAAAGGCTTTATAAATATAAAGGCGCGTTAGACTAACGTTAAGACCTTTGTGATGCCATCAACATAAAGGCTTTATAAATATAAAGGCGCGTTAGACTAACGTTAAGACCTTTGTGATGCCATCAACATAAAGGCTTTATAAATATAAAGGCACGTGAGACTAACGTTAAGACCTTTGTGATGGCCATCAACATAAAGGCTTTATAAATATAAAGGCGCGTTAGACTAACGTTAAGACCTTTGTGATGCCATCAACATAAAGGCTTTATAAATATAAAGGTGCGTTAGACTAACGTTAAGACCTTTGTTTTATGTCCATTTTACCTGTAGATATTGACGTGCAAGGACATTGTTTGAACTTCCGTGGTGTTTGAGATGGAACAGGCCACTTTGAGCAGAGCAGACGGGAGGTCCGTCTCTCACACCATGCTATAATCACTTGCCAGTAGGGGGAGAACCCCTCTATAATAATAGGCCGGCCCAGTGCAGTGCTGGGCCGGTGAAATTGATTACTACAGTATATATATTTCTTTTTCTTTCTGCGGTCCAGTCCGGCCCGTACGCACACCGGCCCTTCTGGCATTTGCCAGAACTGCCAGATGGCCAGTCCGGGCCTGCCTAGGAGCGCTGGCTCTGTGGTATTGCCACGAACAGCTGTATTGCGCAGTAAATCTCTGTTTTCTTATTTTTTATATAAATTTATTGGGGGGGACACATTTTATCAGGCTTAAATATTGGGGGGGATTTGTCGTTCTCAATGTATATTGCCGCTACAGCCTTGGTCTAGACTCTATACCCATGACTTCATATTGTGATGATGACAACATTATCTCATTATCTTGGCACTTTTTGTTTTCGCAACATAATATCAGCATAAACAAAATTTCTTATCTCGAGATAATAGAATATAAACTGACCCGCACTCAGGAAAACTTCAGTAGTGTTACACTATATGCAGCTACTGAAGAAGGCAGTAGCCGTCTTGGCTGCACCATGGACATCATGTCAAATAAAAGATATCAACGGTTTTCCTGAGTGCGGGTCAGTTTATATTCTATTGAAACCTTTTGCATTGGAGTGATCCAGCACCGGAGTGAATTGAATCAAGACTTTTTTGGGGAGTGAGGACACTTGTTGAAAACTTTATCTCAAGATAATGACATAAATAACAGGATATCGTGAGAAAACAAAGAAAAGTAGAGTGCATACCTCCGCCAATCTTTCTACAAAGTTTTGTGGTGTTTTACTGTAAGTGCTTTTTTTGTGATTTTCCACAGCCATTGCAGCGCCCCCTGTTGGCCAGTGGGCCTGGAAAGTTAATCACTTCTAAGTTGGCACATGACCAACCTTTCTGCCAAGTTCGTGCAAATCAATTAATACCTTTTTGAGATATCCTGCTGACAAACAAACGACAAACAGATAAACGGGCGAAAACATAACCTCGAGCCAAATCCATGGCTTGTAACCTCCCAACGGGAGGTTATAAATAAAATGTAAATAAAATGTAGGAATGTAGTATGCCCTCAATGGGCTCCCGTAGTAACTCTGCTGATCATCTCTACCTGTGATCTTCATGTTCTTACCCACGATTAGCTGCATGGTGGCTGTTCTGGGAGTGCTCTCTGGCAGCGAGGAAACGAAGCAGCGATACGTTCCTGTGTCAGACTTCCTCACACTGCGGAGCTTCAGAGAGACGTTTCCTCTGCTCAGCTGCTCCGAGAACAAGCTGGCCCGATCACTGCAGGATCAGAATCAGAATCAGAATCAGAAAGACTTTAATGATCCCCGGGGGGAAATTGGGACAAATTACAGTTGCTCGTTCACATAACAGATAGCATAAGATAAAATAAAATAAAATACACAGTAGTAATGCGATAGTAAATAAGCAGAATGAGAAGAAGAAGAAAGAACACAACATAGCATGGAATAAACAGTATAACAGTATAAACAGTAAACAGTATTAAATGCAATAGGAGCAAAGAAAAAAAAGTGGAGTACGTCTAAGTAAGCAATACGTAGAGTAAGTATACATTACGTGCCAATTGTCATTATTGCACACTGAACATATATTATTCGGCCTGCCCCATACGTTACACGTGGCTCAGCCATGCACTTTCCAGTTAGCCTATCTTTATTGCACACTGAAGTTATATTATTCGGCTTGCCCTATACGTTACACGTGGCTCAGCCAGGCACTTTTCCAGTTAGCCTATCGGCTGGCTCAGTCTCAGGGAGACTGAGCGTCTCCGAGGTGCTCTTTTAAGAGAGGCATTAAATAGACCAATGGCCACAGGCAGGAATGACCTCCTGTGCCTCTCCGTGCTGCATCTAGGTGGAATCAGTCTCTCACTGAATGTACTCCTGTGTTTGACTAGCACGCCGTGGAGTGGGTGCGAGTCATTGCTCATGATGGAGCGTAGCCTGGATAACGTTCTCTTCTCTGACACCGCAGTCAGAGAGCCCAGGTCCAGCCCCACAATGTCCCTGGCTTTACGGATCAATTTGTTAAGTCTGTTTGCATCCGCTGCCTTCAGCCTGCTACCCCAGCACACAATAGCATAGAGGAAGGCACTAGCCACTACCGACTCATAGAACATCCTCAGCATGGTCCGGCAGACGTTGAAGGACCTCAGCCGTCTCAGAAAGTAGAGACGGCTTTGCCCCTTCTTGTAGAGTGCATCAGAGTTCTTAGCCCAGTCTAGTTTATTGTCAATGTACACGCCCAGGTACTTGTAATCCTCCACTATGTCAACACTGACCCCGTGGATTGAAACAGGGGTCACCGGAGCCTTGACCCTCCTTAGGTCCACCACCAGCTCCTTTGTCTTTGACACGTTGAGCTGCAGGTGGTTCTGCTCACACCATGTGACAAAGTTGGCCACCACATCCCGATACTCATCGTCATCGCCATCTTTGATACATCCCACTATCGCAGAGTCATCAGAGAACTTCTGAAGGTGACAAGTCTCTGTCTGGTAGGTGAAGTCCGTGGTGTAGATGGTGAAGAAGAAGGGAGAGAAGACCGTCCCCTGTGGTGCTCCCGTATTGCTGACCACTCTGTCTGACACACAGCTCTGCAGGCGAACATACTGTGGTCTGCCAGACAGGTAGTCCACAATCCAGGCCACCAGGGGGGCATCCACTCGCATCGCCATCAGCTTCTCACCCAGTAGAGCCGGCCTGATGGTGTTGAACGCACTGGAGAAGTCAAAGAACATGACTCTCACCGTGCTGGCAGGGTTGTCAAGGTGGGCGTAGGCGCGGTTGGTCAAGTAGATGACCGCATCCTCCACTCCCAGTCGGGGCTGGTAGGCGAACTGGAGGGGGTCAAGGGATGGTTTGACCATAGGCCTGAGCTGCTCCAGGACGAGTTTCTCCAGGGTCTTCATGATGTGGGATGTCAAAGCTACCGGCCTGTAGTCGTTGGAGCCACTGGGTCTTGGCTTTTTCGGTACAGGAACGATACAGGACATTTTCCACATCACGGGGACCTTTTGGAGACTCAGGCTCTTGTTAAAGATCAGCTGTAGCACATCACACAGCTGGGGGGCACAGGCTTTGAGCACCATGGGGCTGACGCCATCCGGGCCAGCTGCTTTTCTCGTGTTTAGTCTCCTCAGCTGATTCTTCACCTGGTCCGCTGTGATGGTCAGCGTGGGTGGGGGGGGAGTGGCATCCTCAGCTCTGAAGCCCATCGGGGGGGGGGAGAGGGGGTGTGTGGCCTCGTCTCTGGGTGACGGGGTATGGATGAACCAATGCCGTTTATTCTTCACCTGTTTCCTTCAATGTCTATGTATGTTTTTTTTTGTTTTTTTGCTCACATTGTAAATCTCTATGTCACTGTCTGGCTGAATATGATCATAAAATGTATATCCACTTTGACAAGCATCACAGGTATGTGACAGGGGGGGCTTCTGACAGGCCAAAACTAATTAAATATTTCTTATATTTCCATTCTTACAGTATATATATTATAGAGCTAGAATGCCCCGCATAACAGCTTGGAACAGAGACCATATAGGGCATGTGCTAAGTATGCATTACTTCCTGTAAATAGCTTATTTTCTGTCACGCATTGGCTCATATCCTTATTATATGATACTGGCATACATGTGTTCAGCCTGCTGTCTGCTAGTTTCCACATCCGGGGACTGTGTAACCAAGTACCGCAAGAGTCTCACATCAGTTGAGAGTTCAGCTGCAGGGGATCAAGCCGCCATGTTTTGCATGGAGTAAACATTTATAGTTCAAGTATTCATACACACTTGAACAGATGTGGTGGACAGATGACTTTATGCCGACCAAGATCCAACTACATGAAGAAAGCTGTCATATACAGGACTATCGCGTCTTGAGCCCCTTTTAGATTGGCCCAAAAACCCACTAATATCCACAAACTAATGGCTTTTTCTTTGGTCTAAATGTTACCAAGCCATTCCGTTTAGGCGATAGATTGACCCTGCAAGTGTCCCGGGTGGTCAACGCGACGGCTCAGAACGGCTGGCGATATACAGATCCTTTCCAAAAAAATAGAATATCATGGAAAAGTTAGTTTTTTTTCCATAATTCATTTCAAAAAGTGAAACTTTCATAGATTATAGATTCATTACACACAAAGTGAAATATTTCTAGCCTTTATTTGTTTCATTTTTCATAATTTTGGCCTACAGCTTCAGAAAACCCCCAAAACAGTATTTCAAGAAATTAGAATAGTGTGAAGAAAATCAGCAGTTACTTCTCAGTTATGACTGACTCCAGCCTCAGTCCACTCCCTCTGAAATCTTTTAACCATCTTTGCTTGACAATCCGCTGAAGCCCACGGCCATCCATGGTATTTCCACGATATATATATATTTCAATCATGAGAGGCCAGTTGGTAGGATTTAACAAACTTTATTTAGCAATCGGCATGCATGGCAAATACTTTGGCGCTTGACTCCATTAGCCAGTGGTGCTGCTCTTGAGGCAAGAGGAGGGCATCTGCGTAGGCTAGGAGATCCCCCCCCCCGTGGGGGATCAGGAGTCACGACTCGTTGGTGGCGGACTGGGGAGGTGGTTGGGGCAAAACAACGCTTCGGAGGACGCTTCAGGGGAGATGGACTGCCGTGAAGCTGCTGCTGTTATGATCGGCCAGAGAGAGAGAGGTGACGTAGAACCCTTGCTATATATATGAGAATTAACTGACGTCATATCTGACGTCATTACGGACGTCATACTAAGACTTTGACTGACCACGTCATACTAGAACTTGACTGACGTCAGGGGTGATCGGATTAGATTATGCACGAATGGCCTTCTGCTTGAAATATGGTCTAGAGACCTCACTTCAATCATGAGAGGCCAGTTGGTAGGATTTAACAAACTTTATTTAGCAATCGGCATGCATGGCAAATACTTTGGCGCATGACTCCATTAGCCAGTGGCGCTGCTCTTGAGGCAAGAGGAGGGCATCTGCGTAGGCTAGGAGATCCCCCAAAAGGAAGATCTGATTACCGGAGGTTAATTGAGATCTGCGGGCACCGGTAGTTGATTGTACTTTTCTGGCCTTCGACCTTTTTAACGACTTATGGCTACTTGCGGCTGGCGCTTCCCAACTCGGTCGGGCCTTCGATCTTGACCCCCCTACTTGCGTTGCGGCTGGCGCTTCCCAGCTCGGTCGGGCCTTGCGCGCCGCACGACTTGGCCTTCTGACTGACCCTGACTCTCTCTCTCGACTCTCTCTCTCCCCAAAAAATGATCCGGGAGATTTACCGCGCCTACTGGGCGCTGTGCTTTTCGGGGAGCCACCACCAACGAGACATTTTGGCACGGAGCCCGGGACACTGTTTGTTGCCATGCTCGCCGATTGAGGAAGGAGGGTTCTTTGGGCCACGGTATGGCCGCCTGCTCCGGGCGGGTGTAGCTGGAGAGCTGATGAAGACCAGCTGGAGCATCCGCTTGAGGTGCTGGATGACTTAGGGGTTGGTGACTTAGTGACTTAGGGGTTCCCAACTTGGCCTGGGTGACTTAGTGATTTCCCGACTGGGCGCTGGACTTGGATGACTTAGGGGTTGGTGACTTAGTGACTTAGGGGTTCCCGACTTGGCCTGGGTGACTTAGTGATATCCCGACTTGGCGCTGGACTTGGAAGACTTAGGGGTTGGTGACTTAGTGACTTAGGGGTTCCCAACTTGGCCTGGGTGACTTAGTGGCTTCCCAACTTGGCGCTGGGGCCAGTCTGAGGCCTGAGCCTGATGTAGCGATTGTTTCCAGGAGTTAGGATGACTTAGGGGTTGGTGACTTAGTGACTTAGGGGTAGGTGACTTAGTGACTTAGGGGATGACTTAGGGGTTGGTGACTTAGTGACTTAGGGGATGACTTAGGGGTTGGTGACTTAGTGGCTTAGGGGATGACTTAGGGGTTGGTGACTTAGTGGCTTAGGGGATGACTTAGGGGTTGGTGACTTAGTGACTTAGGGGTAGGTGACTTAGTGACTTAGGGGATGACTTAGGGGTTGGTGACTTAGTGACTTAGGGGATGACTTAGGGGTTGGTGACTTAGTGGCTTAGGGGATGACTTAGGGGTTGGTGACTTAGTGGCTTAGGGGATGACTTAGGGGTTGGTGACTTAGTGGCTTAGGGGTGACTTAGGGGTTGGTGACTTAGTGGCTTAGGGGATGACTTAGGGGTTGGTGACTTGGTGGCTTAGGGGATGGCTTAGGGGTTGGTGACTTAGTGGCTTAGGGGTTCCCTTAGGGGTTGGTGACTTAGTGGCTTAGGGGATGACTTAGGGGTTGGTGACTTAGTGGCTTAGGGGATGACTTAGGGGTTGGAGACTTAGTGGCTTAGGGGTGACTTAGGGGTTGGTGACTTAGTGGCTTGGGGGATGACTTAGGGGTTGGTGACTTGGTGGCTTAGGGGATGGCTTAGGGGTTGGTGACTTAGTGGCTTAGGGGTTCCCAACTTGGCCTCGGTGACTTAGTGACTTCCCGACTTGGCGCTGGACTTGGATGACTTAGGGTTGGTGACTTAGTGGCTTAGGGGATGACTTAGGGGTTGGTGACTTAGTGGCTTGGGGGATGACTTAGGGGTTGGTGACTTGGTGGCTTAGGGGATGACTTAGGGGTTGGTGACTTAGTGGCTTAGGGGTTCCCGGCTTAGGGGTTGGTGACTTAGTGGCTTGGGGGATGACTTAGGGGTTGGTGACTTGGTGGCTTAGGGGATGGCTTAGGGGTTGGTGACTTAGTGGCTTAGGGGTTCCCAACTTGGCCTCGGTGACTTAGTGACTTCCCGACTTGGCACTGGACTTGGATGACTTAGGGTTGGTGACTTAGTGGCTTAGGGGATGACTTAGGGGTTGGTGACTTAGTGGCTTAGGGGATGACTTAGGGGTTGGTGACTTGGTGGCTTAGGGGATGACTTAGGGGTTGGTGACTTAGTGGCTTAGGGGTTCCCGGCTTGGCCTCGGTGACTTAGTGCTGAACCGAATTGTACGATGAGGGGTCCGGAATCCGAATCCGGATCCGGATCTTACTATTGTTATTAGTGGGCGTTTAATGATAGGATGATCGGATCACAGACCAGGTAAATGGTCAATCAACTCGCTTTATTTAATCAAACACAAGGGACACCTACAGTACATGTGGTGTTTTCAGAGCAATGTAAATCAATATTTCTTGTTTGGTGGGGGGCGGGTCCTTTGCAGGCAGCGGGAGCGGGGGTGGGCGTCCCCGCAGGTGCTACATGCGTGCAGGAAATTACATTTGGGATATGTGCACATGTTTTCATTGAAATATCTGCAAAGGGAGTCGGGGGAATGGGCATGCACCTGGGAGGACCCGCTGGTGTCGGGCGCCCAGGAGGGGGCGGGGGTGGGGGCGGCGCCGGACTGAAAGGCCGCCTTTGGGCAGAATTGTGCGGAGTTCCCCGGTTCGCCGCACGAGTAGCAGGTGTTCGCCGGCCGCCCGCTAACCAGCGACGTGAAGATCTGCATGTCCATAATGGACCAGTTAAGCCGCGTATTAGCCCGGGTGATCATCAGGGCGGCTTTAGCGGAGAATGCTTTATGATACTGGTAGAATAATTTACCGTGATTGGAGTAGAGGTCCACTATTAGCGCTATATATATATATAGCTGCGTGGGCGGGGGCAGGATCGGCTGCTGCGCCGGCTGGGCTGCGGCGAACGTGGGGGGAAAGGGGGGGGGGGTTTCCAGGGCCCTCAGACGAGCGTCTACTGATCTGCTCGCATCCATCGACTTAATGCTTGCATCTAGCAGGGACAGCAGAATGGCTCTTGACGACCCCTGTCGGCTCGGCGGAGCTGCGAATGGGGCCGTTTCCGCTTCTGGGGCGGCGGCCTGGAGGTCAGTGCGACCAGGAAGGACATGGCGTCTCGCGGTGGCCCCGCGGCCTGTATTTCCCCGGCGTCTCCCCGCTCTCGGAGCGGCTGCCTCTGCTGATCTTCGTCCGCGGCCTCTTGCACGTCCACGCCGAGCGGCCTCCCCCTCCGGCACGCTCGCACGCGTTCTTGGGCGTCCGGGCGCACGCGGCACTTCGTCATCTGCTCTCCTTCCACGGGCCGTCGCAGTGGCGCGCCCCGTGCCACGGGAATGCGCGCCTGGCCTTTTCATCGTGGCTGCGTTGGCGGCCTGTGGTCCGGCCGCTTCGCCAACGTCTTCATCAGACGTCTCGGAAAGCAAGTACGCGCCGTGGCCGATCTGGAACAGGGTCTCGTTGGCTAAGCAGTCGTCGCTGTCCATGGACTGCTCTGGCTCGGAGCTCGACATGCCAGAAATGGAGTGGGAAGCGTTGAGGAATCTGCGGGGAATATCTGCGGGGGATTTCCACGGGTAGAGAAGGCTTGAGGGTGCTGATTCGGTCTCCAGATATGGTGCAAAACAACGCTTCGGAGGACGCTTCAGGGGAGATGGACTGCCGTGAAGCTGCTGCTGTTATGATCGGCCAGAGAGAGAGAGGTGACGTAGAACCCTTGCTATATATATGAGAATTAACTGACGTCATATCTGACGTCATTACGGACGTCATACTAAGACTTTGACTGACCACGTCATACTAGAACTTGACTGACGTCAGGGGTGATCGGATTAGATTATGCACGAATGGCCTTCTGCTTGAAATATGGTCTAGAGACCTCACTTTTTAAAGGATCTGTTAACACATTGAGTGCCAAGGACGTCTGTGCACGTCCTAAAAAAAAGTAACGTTCAGTGCCAAGGACGTCTGTGCACGTCCTAAAATCATAATTCATATTATTCCATAATTCTGCTGTTTAAGGTCGTACCCAGCCAGTGAGCATGAATCCCTTCAAGGGATCACACGGCGCCACCTTAAACATCGACACGGAAGCTGCGCCACCCACCTCAGATCCTTTACTTTGTACAGGAGACAGCAGGGAAAGACGTGATCAAAGAGGAAACCGATGCATGCTTCAGCCAGAGCCGTATATATTGCTCTGTCTACAGCGGAGAGTGGGCTCGGCTGCATCCGCGCTCACAACTGAGCTCTTATGCTTCTATCTATCTCCACACGATTCCCTGCCAGAAAGCCAGCATCCGAAGCCGAACGGCCAAGCCTTTTCGTTCAGTCGCGTTTGGCATTTCCTTGATGCGCGCTGGGATTCGTCCGGGGCAAAAACGGAGTCTCAGAAAACAAACTCTGTGCGTGTGGGGAGGAGCCCGCAGCTCAGAGGTGGAGAGGGGGGGGGGGGCACGCAGGCTGCACAGAAACCACACCACGCCACCACATCAGAAAACACCAGCCAGAGTCAGTGAATGTGCTCGAAATTAGAGTGCAAAAGGTATTCATAAAAGTGACTATATCTTGGAAAGTAAAAAAAAAACGACAGAAAACCCTTGAAAGTGCACTTTTTTCAAAGGCTGTCATTTCATAATGGAACTGTCTAGAAACAAAATGTCTTCTTTGGAAGAAGCAGGAGTGTTCAATGTTTCATTAAAGTCCAGCCCTATCAATATAGCCCTAATAGAAAAAATTCTATAGCTGTTTTCAACTGAATGGAAGTGAATCTGGCACAGGCTGCAGACAATTTTACTGAAGCGCTGTGGCACTCAATGTGTTAATGTTGGTGTTGTTCCAACACGTTATTTTTTACCCCAGCTTCTTCTCCTCTGGATTTAATGTGTTTCCTGCCCCTTTTCTGGCGCGAGTCAGTGATTCCCACTGGCTGAAATTTGACTTTCTTAACACATTGGGTGCCAAGGACGTCTGTGCACGTCCTAAAAAAAAGTAACGAGGAGTGCCAAGGACGTCTGTGCACGTCCTAAAATCATAATTCATATTATTCCATAATTCTGCTGTTTAAGGTCGTACCCAGCCAGTGAGCATGAATCCCTTCAAGGGATCACACGGCGCCACCTTAAACATCTACACGGGAGCTGCGCCACCCACCTCAGATCCTTTACTTTGTGCAGGAGAAAGCAGGGAAAGACGTGATCAAAGGGGAAACCGATGCATGCTGCAGCCAGAGCCATATAGATTGCTCTGTCTGCAGCTGACAGTTGGCAATGGCTGCATCCGCGCCCACAACTGAGCTCTTCTGCTTCTATCTATCTGTCTGCATATAGTTTCTCCACACGATTCCCTGCCAGAAAGCCAGCACCCGAAGCCGAACGGCCAAACCTTTTCGTTCAGTCGCGTTTGGCATTTCCTTGTTGCGCTGGGATCCGGGCAAAAACGGAGCCCGCAGCTCAGAGGTGGAGAGGGGGGGGGGGGGGGGGGGGGGGGGGAGCCAGAGTCAGTGAATGTGCTCGAAATTAGAGTGCAAAAAGTATTCATAAAAGTGACTATATCTTGAAAAGTAAAAAAAAAACTGCAGAAAACCCTTGAAAGTGCTCTTCTTTCAGAGGCTGTCATTTCATAATGGAACTGTCTAGAAACAAAATTTCTTCTTTGGAAGAAACAGGAGTGTCCAATGTTTCATTAGAGTCCAACCCTGTCAATATAGCCCTAATAGAAAAAATTCTATAGCTGTTTTCAACTGAATGGAAGTGAATCTGGCACAGGCTCCAGACAATTTTACTGAAGCGCTGTGGCACTCAATGTGTTAACAGTTAATTACTTTAAAATGTCTTTACATTGACGGAATATGCAGACAGAAAAAATCGTCTCTCATGCACGAGCGTCAGGCGCATAGACTACGTCAAGTCAGCCAGAATGTAAGTAGGTCATCCATTTTAGCTCTATGAAAATAAAACCCTTGTAACGTTAACATTAATTTTAATTTTGAGTAATGCTTTACAGCCACAGTTTCACTCCATATGTAATCTTAACATCACAAGTATTTTGATACGTTTGCTGCTTTGTTTCTTGAAACACCAATTTATCCTTCAACATGCTATTCATGACATTAATTTGAAAGTTTTAATAATTTTGTTTTGGCTGACCTGACGCTGGGCAGCCGTGTGAGCAAAAAAAGCCAAAAAGGTATTGGAATTGTCTACAAGCAATATTCGTTCCATCAAATGGAAGGCAGGTTTTAAAAGGATACTCAGATCCCACCTACACTCACACACACACACACACACACACACACACACACACACACACACACACACACACACACACACACACACACACACACACACACACAATGATGTTTGTCACAAACACTTTTCATTTCTGTTTGTTTTCTAGGGTATACTATAGAGAGGTGTATTGACCGTATTTTAATATTTGAGTCCATTGGCCAGCTAGAAGGCTATAGCTGACCATGCTTTTGTCTGTCTTGGTTTAGATTTGCTTTTTATTTGTTCTTTTTGTTATTCTCTTTTTTGTTTTTGTATTTTACTTTATTGCTTGTCATATAATGTGTATGTGTGTATTGTCTTGGACCCCAGGAAGACTAACTGTCGTCTTTAGGCATTAGCTAATGGGCATCATTTTAATAAACAATGTAATTATCACCGTGGATATTTATCTGATTTTGAGAAAATATATATGGATGATGCGTTTGAATTCAACGGCCGCCCATATTTATTTGAGCCGGACTAACATTATATGGATTGTGAACTGAAGAACGGGGTCAACGGGAGCATCTGTCTCTACCAATGTGACGGACTGCATAGAGAGACATGGTGAACACGCTAGCAGTCAGGTCCATAAATATTTGGGCATCAACACAATTTTCATAATTTTGACTCTGTACACCACCACAATGGATTTGAAATGAAACAATCAAGATGTGCTTAAAGTGCACGCAAACCCGGGCGCAAGCGCAAAAAGCAGATAGCGCCTGTACCAAGATAGGGCCCCAGGTCTGTTCCAGGCCGTTGCGTGGCGCGTTCTAGCTCTACTATACTGAATTGTTTTCAGAAATTTCGGTTCTGGGTGACCAGGATATAACATAAACAAAGCTAAAAAAAAAGATCCAAATTGTATATATATATATATATATAGTATTAATTATGCTTAATTATGCTTTTTTATCTAACTGATTGAGTCTCAGGAATATTTTGAGGATTCTGTGATTGTGTGCTTCATTTAACCATCGAATTAAGGAACATTTCAATCGATCAATCAATCAACCAACCAACCAACCAATCAATCAATCAATCAATCAATCAATCAATCAATCAATCAATCAATTTCATTAAAGCATCAGTCAACTTTTAATCTAAACTGTGATTCCTGACAGTCTGTAGGCCTACCTGTACTCGCGGTTCTGGTTCTGTACGACAAGCCGGCCATCTTTGTGCTGGTAGATGTGCTTCCGCTGGTCAGTCCTGGTCCACTCCACTGTCATCTGCTCAGCGCTGACCTTCGGCATTATGTAACATGGCAGGATGACATCATTGCCGGTCAGCGCTCCGATTGTCTCCGATTGTCCGTGGACTTGTCCTAGATGGGAGAAGATATTGGTGGTTCATTATGACAGAGCAAAAACAAATATATAGCCGCAAGCGGCGATAGCAGGGGTTCAAGCCTTGTGCAAATTGAACCCCTAATAGTCCTGGAAGCCAATTTGTAGAGAACGTTCAGTTGAACGTGTGGAAAAACGTTGCTTGAAAATTGGAGAAACGGCGTTGGAGATATGGGCCCCTATCGTTGCATCAGCGCTGTTTCTAGGCCGAGCGCCTGGCGCAGCGCAAATCAGTGGGCGTGGACCAGCGCACTTGATATCGTCGTGCTGGCGCTACACGCAGCCTAAAGCATTACAACCACGCCTTTTAAGCGTAAAATTATGCACCGTCACGAATTGCACGCTTGCCTTTTTAGCTCCAATTCCAGTGGTCCCGCAAAACCTGACGAAAGCCAAGCGCTCTGCCCCCCCCCCTCCCTTCATCCAGTCTGTCTGTCTCCATTATAGGCTATTATTCCATATTATTATGCTTCTCAAACCAATCTAACTGCAGTTTAAATACTGCAAGCATGTAAATACGCTACACTATAGCAAGATCAAAGTGAAAAGAATGTTCTAAAGGCATCAGCTAGAAAAATATAGCCTATCCCTATATGATGAGATTAATTTCATATTGGTGAAAGTTTGTCCAGAACAATATCGTTTTCTCTCCCCTGCTGCAGGTAGAATTTTTTTTTTTTAATGTTTTTTTCCCGATTTTTTTCCCATTTTATCCCCCGTTTAGTGCTCATTTGATTACTCAATCCTGGTTGCTACTCCATCCTCTGCCGATCTGGGGAGAGCCGAGACTGATTCCATGCATCCTCCGAGACATGGGCAGTCAAGTCAGCCGCTTCTTTTCACCTGCCCGAGGGAGCTTCACCGGTAGGACATAGCACGTGGGAGGTTCACGCTATTCCAACCAGTTCCCCTCCCTCTGAAC
This sequence comes from Poromitra crassiceps, assembly GCF_964638095.1. Taxonomy (NCBI): domain Eukaryota; kingdom Metazoa; phylum Chordata; class Actinopteri; order Beryciformes; family Melamphaidae; genus Poromitra; species Poromitra crassiceps. Next base: position 18,506,259 of record NC_139628.1, on the reverse strand, counting down.
AGGCGCCCTTAACGATCAGAGGAGGAACCATATAAGCAACCAGGATGTTGCATGTTTTTGTGAAGGGGGTTCCTATATGAAGGAGACCCCCGGGAGGCACGGGGAGAACATGCAAACTCCACACAGAAAGGCCCTTTTGACGACCCCACCCGGGCGGTGGGCACTCGAGGACATGCGGACGGGCACGCATTCCTTCAGTGTTCACATCGGTCCAGGTGGGAATCGAACCCACGACCTTCGAGCTGTGAGGCGATAGTGCTTACCACTGCACCACCGTACCTCCTTGCTGCAGGTAGAATGATGCACATAAATATACCCTACATTATGTAAAGTCATTGCATAAATGTGTTTTTATTGTAAAACTAAATGTGAAGTAGGGCCAAGTTATTGGAGCGGACATCACAGTATAGCACATGACAGTAGAAGAGCTTCTGAAGCGCGTTCCGCTAACACTTATCTAAATCACGTTAAATCGACAAGGGATATATATAGGCCCAGGAGGACATATATGTTTCACTTAGGGTGGTGTTTTAATTTCGATGTTTTATTTGGTCCAATATTGAAATGTTCTACAATTGCAGGCTGTGTTACCATTACACATTATTTTAGATCGACCTTTTATATCTATTTCGCCTCATTTGGTTGGTATTTAGTAGCGAAATGGAGTACCCAATTGCATGCTGGGACATTCACAGGCAGTGAACTTATAACTGCTATTTCCTATAGGACGTGTGTTGTGTCTGTCTGAGCGAGGGAGTCAGAGAGAGACAGTCGTATTGTGCCTGTCAGACTGAGGAGAGAGGGAGAGAGTGACACAGAGAAGGGTGACAGAGGAGAGAGCCAGAGGGGAGGGAGAGAGGCAAAGGGGAGCGCTCCGCGCAACTGGCTGCACTGAATAGGCCTGGTTTTCAAAAGCGCAAGGCGCTAAATTTACGCCAGGTCGGAAGATATCAGTAGGCCGGTATTTAGCGCCGACACGCCCACTTTGGCCCATTCTGGGACTGCGCCACGCCCATTCGGCCTAAAGCGCATTTGGCAGCGTAAAGCCATATTGATATCGTCCCAAAACAGGCGCAAGGCACGTTTTTTTGCGTTTAAGGCCCGTTTTAGCGCCGAAGGCCTGTGGGAGAATAGGGGGCACAGCCTTTTAAAGTTGGGATTGTAATTATAGCGCCACCATCAGGGTGGCATGTTTTCACAGTGATTGACAGGGGGCCATGTTTTCCACAGCAGACTGTGGAAAACAACACTGTCAGAGCCTTGGCAGGACACGGTTGGGAGGAGAAAGAGCCAGCTCCAAACAGCTCGCAGCATTTTGTGCTCATTTTGTTCATTTAAGACATTTAAATATAAATATAATAATAACAATACTAATAATTTTCATATTGCCATACTTTGCAACCGTTTTATAAAAGCAATAGATCACTTCAGACCCTGATATATGCTCATTATACCACATCTAAGGGTGTTTCCCGACGCCACGACCCTTAGGTGTGGTATAATGAGCATATACCACCGTAGCCTGTCATGATATATTGCTTAAATATACTATCCTGTAATAGCATATGTTATAATCATGTTTTCCAGTGACTCCTGACCAAATCAGGCAACTAATACAATTGTATAATTTAAATATTAATAAGTTATCAATAATTTAATTATTTAATTTGTGGAAATATGCAATATGACAAAATAGTATATCTATGAGAATCTACCGACTTCATTCAATCTGTTTGAACCAGGAATAACTTTATTTTCCCAGTTTGGCAAAATTATGACGTAGTGAGTGGTCGTGTCCCTTTTCCTAGGCAATTGTTTTCAACCCCTTGTGGCTCCATTTTGAAGGGCACGGGGCAAAGCGAGGGCCACTCAAAAATGAGGGGTAGGTGTAAAAATAAGAAAAGGGATGGGGCCAAAGTGTTACAGGATAAAAAACAGACCTCTAGACTGGAGATGTAATGGTATGAAAGTTCCACATCACGATTATCGTGAACCAAAATTATCACGGTTATCGTATTGTCACGGTTTTCGTAAGAAATTGCTGAAAATGTTCAAAAAGTACTGAGAGACTCACTGAAATCGTTTTATATTGAAAACTCGGACCCAAAAAGGATTGATACACTCATTGATACACACTCTAAAGCTGCACGTTTGCATCTGGGAGACTGTTGCCAACTTTGGTTGATGATGGACAGTATTTACCATGTTTCTCAAAGCACTGTAATCACGGTACCACGGTTTTAATGATAATGAAAATTTGAAACGGTACGGTTATCGTAAGGAATTGTATCATGGTTATCATTAAAACCGGTTATCGTTACATACGTACTCTACACTGGAGTGAATCTTGTGAAAAGCACTTTGGATTGCGTGGGGAAGCTCAGGAGTGACGAGGAGTTCCAAGCCCTTTTTGGGCACAGCGTGCCACTGGCCCACATGAGGCAGGTGTGTAGGAACGTGGTGCATTCTCTTAGTTGGCGGAGGAGCTGCTGTTTCTCAGCAGCACTGTAGGTCAGCACCAGCAAGACAGAGTGCAAGCTGCTCTTCTTTAGCACCCTGGACAGTGTCATTTGGGAGATGGACGCCAGATTTAGTGAACAGCCAGCTGGTTGAAGCAGTGTGTGCCCTTGATCCAGACAGCTGGTTGAAGCAGTGTGCGCCCTTGATCCAGACAGCTGGTTGAAGCAGTGTGTGCCCTTGATCCAGACAGCTGGTTGAAGCAGTGTGTGCCCTTGACCCAGACAGTCCCCAGTCCCTTTTTGGATGTGCAGAAGGTGAAACCACTGCTGGAGCTCACCAACCCAGTTTTAGTGGAATCTGAACAGGGCAGTTTTTGGCATTTCCAGGGGTTGTACTTTAACGAACTGTGTATATATATTTTTTTCATATCGGCAAACATTTAAGCCGATACCAATAAGACTTTGAATGGCAAATGAGGCCAATATCGGTACCGATATATCAGGATGTAAATGATGTGTTTTCAAGTCAACTTGTCATCTCAGGGCTTGTGGAGACTTGGATTACACCAAGTGAACAGTATGGATGGGCTTTTTTCCCCATTACGTTTTTGCTCATGACCCTGTTCACACTAAGCAGACAGCTCTACTTGCCTGACCTGGCCGCCACTGACCGCTCTCCATTTCTCCAAACTGGGACCACGCCGGCTGCATTCTACTGCATGTAGTACACTGACTGTCGGCAAGTACCACAACCCCAAATCAAGAAATGCGAACTATCCCTTTAACCTTATCTATCCTTTAAACAATTTCTCAATACATTGTGTAAGTTGACCACACTTTACAAAGACAAAAATACAAGAAGAGTTAACATTTGTTTAGCAGGATAGCATTCATACTTACTGATTAAAAACAGCTCATATGTCTTGCTTTGGGGTATGTTGTTGAACTCCACAGAATACACTCCACCATCAGTTTCATTCAAATCTTTGATAACCAAACGTCCAGTCCATATATCCAGGTCTGTGCGGCCTTTAAATTGCCCATAGTAGTCCACAGGCAAACTGGTACTCTGGATCCATTCAGCAACCATATTTTTCCCGTGTCTCCACAGGATGCTGGTTATGGGTTTGGAGGCAGCAGAAGTGTCTGGCAGCAAGTTGAGCGTTTCTCCCAAATTCAATGGATGGTATGTTTGCTCCTTTTGGGCTACAAGAAGAGAACAATTGATCAGTCAAGTTGAAAGTGAGTTTCATTTCAGTTTCATTTCATTCAGCATTTCAGTTTTCTGTGATGGGTGAAACCTGCATTCCTTAGATTGAGAAAAATGTTTATGTATTTATTTTTTTATTTAACCTTTCCCAGCAAGCACGGACGGACCCGGATGAATCGAGAGAGCCCAATAGGGGGCACCTCAAGTCATATCATGGCGAGTCAGACCTGGCAGATCAAGCCTACAGCACCGGCTTTTCAAAATGTTCCTACAGGAGGAAGACGCCGAATACTCTGACCTACAGCAGCATAATGATGTACGGTGGTTGAGTAGGGGGAGATTCTATGCACTGCACAAAGAAGTGGTGGACTTTCTTTCCGCTCAGAAATCGAACAAAGCGGAGGAGCTGGCCACGGCCATGCAAGATAAGGAGTCCATGGCTCATGTCTATTTCTATGTGACATCACCAATCACCTGAACCAACTCAACCTGCAACTCCAAGGTGGAGATGCGAACGTGGGAGAGCTGATTGAAAAGGTGACTTTTACTTTGCACTTTATAATTTACAATTTGAAGATTGTTTTTCTGTATTGCTCATCTTCTGCTATTGATGTGATCACTGCGCTGCATACTTGCAATGAGTCAAATTCCTCGTTTGTAATCTGATTACTCACTATGGCTATTAAGATTAATATTTAATATTTAATATTTAATCTTGAAGGTGAATGCTTTCCGGGTAAACTTGGACCTCTTCCTGGCTGACACAGAGGGGGGAAAACGACACTTCCCCACACTGCGTGACACTCCTACAAATAAGACTGTGCTGTCACCAATGATAGGTGAGTTAAAAAAATTTTTAAATGTGTGCTTATGAAATTATGTAATTAAGTGAATGATTAAAGGTGTAATTAAGCTTTAGTGTTAATGATTATTTATTTCTTCATCGATAGGATTGCTCAAAAGTTTGGCAGACAATTTCAGCACATGATTCGACAACTTGAGAATCCCTGGGCAAGTGCTGCTCTTCATACGCAACCCATTCGCTGTCAGTGTCACTGGGAGCTGTCCAGCAGAAGCAAGGGGTGTGCTGCCTGGAATGGATGAGGGCACATTCCAGCTGGAAATGGTACAACTGCAGACCAACCATCCTGAGAGCTAAGTTCAGTGAGGAGAGTCTGTGTGCATTTTAGGCACACTCTGTCCATCAGTATCCTAACTGTAAAAGACTAGCAGTCTACATTTTGACAATGTTCTGATCAACCTATGCGAGTCAGGGTTTTCAATGATGAATCTACACTATAATGCCAGCATCGTCTGTCTCTCTCTCTCTCTCTCTGTGTCCTTCGCGTATCTTGAGAACCGTTGGTCGGATCGACTTCAAATTTTGGGGGTGTGCTAAGGGGGGCCTGACGGAGTGCAGTGCCCTGTTTTCGTGCAATTTGGCATAGCCCCACCTACTGGCAACACAAAAGTGCTTTATCTTGAGAACTGTTCATCAGATTGACTTCAAACTTGGGGAATGTGCTCCTGGGAACTCAAAGTAGTGCAGTGCTGAATCTCTTGCAATTTGACATAGCGCCACCTACTGGCAACACAAAAAGCAGTTTATCTTGAGAAACATTTGTTCGATCGACTTCAAACTTGGCGGGTGCATTACTGGGAACCCGAGAAATGGCAGTGGTAAACACAGCTTTCACATATCTCCAGGACTGTCCGTCCGATCGACTTCTGTATGTCTGTCCTTTGTGTATCTCGAGAACCGTTTGTCAGATTGACTTCAAACTTGGGGAGTGCGCTTAGGGGGACGTGACTGAGTGGACTGAGAACGGGCACTGTACTAGTCTAATTAAGGACAAGAAGTGCAATAGACTCACAGACGTACCTTAACCAGTGCATGCATGTTGCTTTGACCTCTCACAAGCCTCTTTTCATCTCTCAAAGGAAATGAGATGCAATCGAGCTCACTAGAAAATGCACAGTATGATGCATGAACTTTAAAGTGGAGAGTGCAATAGTTTTGTCTACACTTCCCTTTTATTTTTTATGCATTTTACCACATTTCAGTTGACTTTACGACAGCAATATTAGCTTTTATCCTGTGAAATAGCTGATTCCACGTTCCCACACAGAAGGTGACTAACTGTCATCATGTTCCTCAACTAACAAGTGTGTTTAAGGTGCATGTGAATTGTATTGATAAATTATTCAATCCAAATCATTTACAACTAAAATACCGTTGGAGCTATTAACTTCAGTAAAGTAAAAAAAAAAAAAGTAAAAAAGAAATCTGTAAATTGATTTGAAAATAAAGAATTTCAAAGGAAGATAAAGATGGGTTTTGGGCCTTTTTATGATTAATGATTTATTGGCATTTTTGAAATGCACATTACAAGCAAAGTTGACAACTATTTGGTGATACGACAACCAGCAGTATTAGGTCAAGGCTTTTACATGGGGGGGGGGGGGGGGGGGGCAAAGCAAGTTGAGTATCCCTGTTCTATGGTCTCCCCTGTTTCTAAATATAGCGGAGTCGTTTGGTTTGACTAGTAAAAGTAGTTTTTATAAGCATTCTAGTTCTATGAAATGTCTATGGGAAAATGAATGGACGATGAAATCTCTTGGTGCGCATTAACGTTCACTATAAATGCATGTGAGGCAAAGTGACCGCCTACTTCCTGCTTCAGCACTGTCCCAGAGATTTGTATCCGCCCTTTATTTTTCCATTTCATTGTGGATTCCATAGACATTTCATAAAATGCTCTTAAAAATAGTTTGACTTTGTTAAACCAAACGGTTAAGCTATATTTAGAATCAGGAGAGACCATAGAACATTTCACTAAAAACCAAAACTTAAAAAAAACAACATCGAAAATGTATTTTCTTGAAATCAATGTTGTTACGTTTTGGTCTGAGTGGAATATTATATGGTCTCTCCTGTTTCTTAATAGCCTATATCTGAACCGTTTGGTTTGAACAAGTAAAACTATTTTTAGAGGCATTTCACGAAATGTCTATGGGAAAATAAATGGCGGATGAAAAGCTCTGGTACAGTGCTGAAGCAGGAAGTAGGCGGTCACTTTGCCTCTCCCTTGATCGATTCTCCGCACCCGCGGCCGCCGCTACTGTCACCCCCGCCGCTGCCAAGAACACATAGGACTCAAAATCCGCCCATGCTGAAGCCAACAGCCCAGTGTGTCACTGTCATCCATCATCAGCTCTACTTTAGTGAACGCACTCACCACAATAAGTGTAACTCGCTCCATACAGCAGGATTACAGCGACGAGGCTCAAGCTGCAGGCGACACACTCCATGTCCTCCTCAATGTGATGAAATGTCCGTTTGAAGTTGTCTCACGTAGTCAGACAGACCCACCGTCGACGTCATCAAGCTTCCAGCGACGGATATCATCTACGGCTGGCTGGTCTGGCACTGCGAGACTAGTTTGAAGTAAACTCAACCGGAGGCTGACATCACCGAGCAGCCAGACCGAGACAATTCTGTGTTGTTAGAATAAATAAGTCTGACCAATAACTGATTTTGCTGCTGCTGCTGCTGCTGCTGCAATTCAGAGTAGATGAATGATAGTAGTTTGATCGGAACAGTTTTGCTGCGTTTCCTGGTGCGAGAGGAATATCAACTCCAACTTTCGTTTTCACCAAGCCCTTGTTATGACTGCTGACGGCCACTGGGGTGGGTAAAGAGATTATGTACTGTCCATGGTAAAGAGGCTGTGAGTGAGAGTGGTGAAAGTGGATGAAAGAGTAGCCTATCTAGTTTATAAAACACAAGGGGAAAAAACGGTGTAATGCAATTTTTATTGTTATTTTTTATCACCACAATAGTTTGATTGGTTTACTGAAACGGAGAACAGAGCCCACATTGCCAAATTTTGCCAAATAATATATAGGCTAGATAGATATCACCCCCTCTCCTGTCTATCCCCCCCCCCCCCCCCCACGACACACACACACACACACACACACACACACACACACACACACACACACACACACACACACACACACACACACACACACACACACACACACACACACACACACACACACACACTCTCTCTCTCAAGAAGAAAAGCACATTTAAAATCGCTGTTCCACCCCTGAAGTAGCCTACCATTATTTTTTATGTAGGCTAGTATAGAACATTCTAGTTATTTTTCCATCCACTGATTCATTCACAGAGAGTCACACAGGCTCTGCCCCTGGTGGCCTGTCAGCAGTCATGAAAGGGGGTTGGACTGCATGAGCCATGAGATTATGAAAGTAAAAGTGATGAAGTTGATATTCCTCATCCTCTCGCATCAGGAAACACCGCAGCAAAACTTTCTGATCGAACTCAAATTACTATCATTCATCTACTTTGTTTTTCAGCAGCAGCATTTATTTTCACTCGTTTTCAAAGCGCAGTTGTAGCCTACTAGTCAGACTCAGTTAGACTCGTGTATTTTAACCATTATTTGTTAAATTGTGTTGCTGTTACGAGCAGTGCTCGGTGTGACCAGGGTGTGACGCTCCGGGTGTTTCAGCCACTTCAAACGGACGTTTCATCGGCATTGAGGACATGGAGTTTGTCGCCTGCAGCTTTCTGAGACTCTGCGTGATTCTGCTGTATGGAGCGAGTTGCACTTCTGGTGGTGAGTTGAGTTCACTAACGTAGCCTGGATCAGACACTAGAACTGTCTCCTCCTCACTACTGGCTCTTTGTAGCCTACTACAGCAACAACAGATCCAGACAGTGATTAGACATTTCTGGAAGGGGCGGCCTGTGGGGTTCATCCATCTAAACAAGTATCTACAGACCCATTTCACAGCAACCGCTTTGAGGTGGTAAAAGCAGGAAGTAAAGCAAGTGTAACCAATACAATTAATTATGGTTCCATTCCATTCCATTTAGGTGTTCCCGTGCGTGCCAGCTGCCAGGGCTCCTTAATGTGATTTGGTTAAACCTGAATTACTCCCTTCTTAACATCCCTTCTTAATGAGATCCCTTCTTAACCACCTCAACGCAGTGAAAAAAGCCTACAGACCAGCGGATAAAGTAGCCTAGTCCTTTGTGTAGTCTACTCTAGTCTACTCTACAGGAACAATCAATCAGCAGGTGAGTTAGCCCCTTTCAGGACGTGTGTCATGTAACTGAAGTAAACATGCAGTGTTGGGAAAGTTACTCTCAAAATGTAATATACTACTACTGTATATTACTAGTTACTTTCATTTAAGTGATACATTACTTTACAATATTACTGTCTGTGTACAGAGTAACTCGTTAGGTAGTCGACTTCACCAAAAAAACAGCGGTAGCTGAATAACATCGCTGCCCGACCGGAATCATCGCAAAAAATAATTTCACATCTTGAAGTCAGTGTAGCTACTGTAAATCGTCCAAAATTAGAAATGTTATCCTTTCCCTTTGTTGTTGTCATCTATAGTGGTTATTTGCATTAAAAAAAACACAATTTGATGATGATTGTATCTTTATTTAAATGTCCTTTGATTAAAAAAAAAAAAAAAGTAACTACATTTGTAACTTGTCTTACTTGACAAAGTAACTGGTATAATATTACTGAAATCCTATTGCCAATTGGTAATAAATTAGATTACTGAGTTACTGCTAAAAGTGATATATTAATAGTAATATAGTAATGGTATTATATATAGTAATACTATTATATATAATAGTATTAGCCAGCCCAGTGAGACCATGCCCATAGCCCCATGCACCCAGAGGTGTTCTGTTTCTCTGTCTCATAATCCCATTGCGCCCTCACCTGGTTGCGACCACATAGTGAAATCCAATCTTATAGTTTCAGCACATCTAGGCCTATTTGATTTTGATTATTGATGAACATCCCTACTCCCGGGCTTCCCACCAGCCGTTTGCCGAGAGGCCGTCGCACACCGCGGCCCAGCCCCAGAGGGAGGCGTCGGTGCGGATGACACGCCTGAATGGAACGGGTCCCACTCGTACCCCTCAGCGTCTTGTTCAGAAGCTGGAGGTCCAATATGGGCCGCATGGAGCCGTCCTTCTTGGGCACGGCGAAATACCTGTACTAATACCCCGCGCATTTCCCCGCCTCCGATACCAGGTGTATCGCCCCCTTTGCCAGGAGGGTGGAGACCTCCTGAAGCATGGCCGCGGAGCCCTCGTCCCTGTTGAGCGCAGGGATCCCATCGAAGGCGGGTGGGGGGGCCCGCAAACTGCAGCGCATAGCCCCTCCGGATGGTGCAAAGCAACCACGGGGTAGGGGCGCACAGCCGCTTCCAGGCAGAGATCCTGCTGGATAGCGACGGTCTCGCGTAGGACGATGGCGCGGCATTTGTGCCAGGGCCATCGGCTACTTCCATCGGCTACTTCCTAGCCGGGCGGCTTTCGCCGGCCGGGGGCACTCCGGAGGCATGGGCCTCTTGAAAGCTCCATGGCGGCGTCGGGTGCTGGGCACGGACGCCAGTGCGCTCACCTCCCCCCCTCCCCCAAGGAAGGCAGGCTAAATGTGGCCTGGCCTAGTGGCTGCGCTCGGAGTGGCCTGCGGCAGACGGTTGCCCTGGCGCAGGCATTGGCGGCACTGTTGCAGCTGCAGCCGGAGTGCACGCGGAGTCCAGGAGGACTCTGCAGCGGGCGCGGTTTGGCTCTCCACCGGTGGGCGGGCCCGTGCCTTGGCCGGGGCCCGAGGACACGCGCCGGGGACTGGGACTGCGCGGACCCCAAAGAGTGGCCCCAAGCCCGGTCCGGCACCGGCTGGTGGGCGGAGCGGAGCCCGCTGCCTACGTGGCATGAGCTAGGGATCTCACGGCCGCCGAGTCCTGCCGCTGCCTCTCCAGCTGCTGGGCCATGTTCTCCACCGACAGCCCGAAGAGGCCAGACGGGGCCTCACCTCCCTGAACTGCCTTTGGTAAGGCTCGCCAGCGGAGGCGCGGGCCTCGTCCTCGGCCGAAGCGGCCTCCTGCTCCCACCTGCTCCTCCTCGTCACTCAGTTGGACCACGACGAGGTCCTCGCGGTCATATTCCAGGCTGCCCGCGTCAGCCTCGTCACCGGGGAGTTGCCCCACTGCATTGGGCGAGACTCCAATGAAGCCTGAGATGTGGCGTGGCCTCCAAGCCCAGCCGGGCGGGAGGTGGCATCGTCCGGGGCCCGAGCGGGAGCTCAGCCCCCAACGGGCAAGCCACTGGAAGGCATCTCCCCGCGGACGGTAGCAGCCTGATGGTGGCGCGCCGACCTGAGGAGTGCACCACACTTTCTGCAAAAGTGCGGGTCCGCCCAAGTGCGCTCAGCATGCTCAGGCCCCAGACACAACATGCACAGCTCGTGCTAGTTGTCGGTAGCCATCTCGGCATTGCAGCGGCTGCAGCGGCGGAACAGTGTGTTCGCTTGTATGGCTGGGCGAGATGGGTCCGTGGACAAAGTCTGGTCAGCGAGGCGAAAGAAAAAAGCACAAAGTGATTTTGGCTTACCTAGCAACCGCTACAAGCTACGGTGCAGGCAACAGTAGATGCTAACGCTAGGCGGGCAGCTAAGCTAGCTATACACAACCCCGGCCAGGGAGGTAATTAGCTCAGGCTATTTTAACTCAACAGCTAATAGCTAGCCACAGACTGGCTAGCTAAGAGACTACCAAGCTAGCTGTAACAGCACGAGAGAAAACTCTTAGCTTTCGCAGTGGGTCTTGCCGTTGCTGGCGAAGAGGGCTGGTTCGACAAGTCGTGCAGTCCTCGTCCGCCGCTCCTGTTTGGGTTGATGGAACACGAGGAGACAGGTGTCACTGCTGGCTAAAAGCTAACCGAAGCTTGTCGAGGGTCAAGAGAAAAACAGAATGTGTCTGAAAAGGCTGCTGGACAAAGCAAAAGTGACGATATCGCAGTGGCGCGGGCATAACGCATTACACGGATTACATGTATGTTTCACATAGGGTTGTGTTTTGATTTTTATGTTTTATTTTGTCCAATATTGAAATGTTCTAGAATTGCATGTTGTGTTAACATAAATATTATTTCTATCTACCACTTAGCCTTCTTAGGCTGATTTGGTTGCTACTTCTTGTCAAAATGTATTAGCCTCTATGCATGCTGGGAGATTTCACGTGTGTGTCTGTGTGTGACTTTGGTAGGGGAGCCAGCGCAGTGAATAAGGCCTGGTTTTGAAAAGCGCTAATCGCTAAATTAACGCCAGGGGGGAAGATAGCGTTAGGCCGGTATTTAAGGCAGAAACGCCCATTCTGGCCTATTCTGGCACTGAGCCACGCCTCTTCAGCGTAAAGCGCATTTCGGGGCCTAAAAACATGATGCTATCTTCCCGAGTCAGGCGCAAAGCGTGTTTTTTTTGCGTTTAACGCCAGTTTAGCGCCAGGGGGGAAGATAGGGCCCCAGGTTTAGTTGCCAGTAACATGACAATAAGAGTCTAAATTACTATGCCTTTTGTCATTGTGTTTTATCTGCAGACTAAGCAGCCATAGGCTCATATCATAGACTCATATCATATCAGAAGTGTTTGAAGCTTTGTTTTGCGTTCACAATAGTGATGTCAGTTGGATTTGGTTAGGTCAGAGCTATGGAATATTAAATCATCCATCTTTGCTGACTACGTCTACCTTTTTTTACCCCAGGTGTGCATCAATTACAGGTTAAGGGCTTATTTTTTAAATACAAAAATGTGAAATTATGGGGGAAAGAAATTTAAGGTAGGGGTGAAATCTGGCTTGGCAGCCACTATAAAGACCCCTTTTGATTGACTGCAAGGCATTAGCAATCAGAGAGCGCCTGATGGTGACTTCCTATCACCTCTTCATTATCACACTATTACCATGTTATGACCGAGCTGTAATGTAAAGCACTATCCACTATTTTGTCATTTAATGTTCAAATCTAAATAATCTAGTTTACAGTACTTCTGCTGCATTAGGACCCTCTAGTTCTCTTTCCACCGAAGAATCTTAATATCTTTTGTTGGTCTGTCGTAAACTGTCAACATCATCTTGCATCCAGGAGACCACAAAGTCCAGGGACCGTCTCAGCCAATCATAGCGCTGGCCGGCGATGATGTCATCCTGCCATGTCACATAGAGCCGGAGGTCAGCGCTGAGCAGATGACACTGGAGTGGACCAGGACTGACAAGGACATCTACCAGCTCATTAATGGCCGCGAGGCCCTACAGAACCAGAACGACGACTACAGGTACAGACTGTCAGGAATCACAGTTTAGATTAAAAGTTGACTGAGGGCCTGTGTCCACCTAGCGTCTTTTTCCGACTGTTAAACGCTGGGAGTGCGCTGGGGAGCGCTGATCCCAGCGCACAATATACAAGGAAGCAGTCTGAAACTAACGTTAGTTCAGTGCGGTAGTAGCTTGATAGCTGACAGCTAGCAAGCTAACAACACAGGTAGGCTACGTTATTAAAAGCAGTAAGCACAACACTCACCAGAAATATTAAGTGTCTAGCCAATCTGCTCCTACAATTGAGCCTTTCCGTCTCTTGCGATAGTTTCTCCATATAATTAGTTGGCAGAAAAGGAGCACCCGACACCAGCGTTTTTCTGAAAAGTTAAATTATTTTCAGCTGGAAGCGCTGGGAGTCGGGCGCACAAAACGCTGGAGCGCTCTGAAAATAGACGCTGGGCGCTGCGCACTTTCTCTAGACGTCCGTGTGCGCCCGCATACGCTCTCCCCCCATTGGAAACAACTGAAAAAAGACGCTGGACCTGAGGAAAAGACGCTAGGTGGACACAGGCCCTGATGCTTTAATGAAATTGATTGATTGATTGATTGATTGATTTTACCTTAATGGTTAAAGAGTGTGCATGACAGGTTAAATCCTTTACAAAATGTATACCTTGTCCATAGGACCATTTGAAAAGTTAAAGGAGAATTCAGTTTTTTTACACCCTGGACTGTATTTCCAGCTTTAAATATGAGTCACCCTGACACCACTTGGTTTGATTAGCATCAGCAGAAACAATAATCAGTTTGAACTGCAACCTGAAAACGAGGAAAACGGGGCATCTGAAATGATTGTATTTATGTCCTGCCGAAAGCTTATTTTCCCTTCCGTTCTCAGACGGGCCAGCATCAGGCCAACCAAAACAAAATGGAAACTTCCGGTTAAAACTTTCAAAATAATGTAATTTAAACAAGTAAATAGCCTTTACTGATGCACGTTGGAGGAGAAAAAGGTGTTTTAACAAACGAAGCCGCAAACGTATGAAAATACTCATTGTGATGTTAAGATTATGGAGGGAAACTGTGACTGTAAAGCATTACTCAAAATGTTAACGTTACAATGAGGGTTTATGATGAAAGAGCTAAAGCAGACGACCTACTTACATTCTGGGTGACTTGATGCAGTCTATGCGCTTGGGCTGTGTGGGGTGCACTCGTGCATGAGAGACGTTTTTTTTCTGCATATTCCGTCAATGTAAAGTAATTGTTTGTTTATTTAGATCCCCATTAGCTACTGTAAGGAAACAGTAGCTACTCTTCCTGGGCTCCACATTAATATTTACAATACTTCAATTCAGAAAATACATTATATTCACATACACACATAATTGACAAATATACATATCTGTATCATTCATACTCATACATGCTACCACAACTTAGACACACAAAGCAAAACACATAACCACAAACACGAACTCAAAACTTATCTAATACATACAATTGCTCTATATAATAATTTCATCTTTTGAATAAGTGAGAAAAGAAATCCCTTTGCAACTCATCCACTGAATCAGAAATCAAATAAAGTAATAGTGTGATGAAATGAATAGCTCAAAACAAAGGTCATGTTATATTTTACACTTGTGAAAACAGATATAATTTTAGTTTTTTGTTAAAGCATGTTTTATTACTTTGTGAAATCAAAAAATTATGTAATGAATTCCACGCCACCATTGCTCTGTAATGAACTGTTCTCTGAAATAGACTAGTTCTGCATGGAGGCAACAAAAAACGACCTTCTGACGACTGGCGAGTAGAATAATTATGACTATCTGAAAAAAATTACAAGTTACTATAAAGTATTTTTGCGGTTTAAGTTATGATATTTTTCACATAGCACACTAGAGAATAATGCAACCTGCTCTTTACACTTAACCAAGCTAAATTATTATTCATTATACTTACACTCGTTTGATATGGGCAGTGCAGAACAATACGTGCTGCTCTGTTCTGAGCTACCTGTAACCGGTTTAAATTATTTTCTGTTGTATTTGACGAAATTACTGAACAATAATCTAGCTGTGATAACACCAAAGCTTGCAGTGATTGTTTTATTAAATGGCTAGGCATGAATTTATGACAGTGTTTTATTGCAGCCATACCTCTTCCCATTTTTACTACTAATAGACTACTTGCACAACTCCACTACTTCCTGAAATGAGTAGGGCATCTTGGTTTCCTGTCCACACACTTTTGTTGTGACTGCAGCAGTCAGGCACACCTGACATTAATCAGTTCATCCAATAGTGTAGGACAGGAATCCAAGATGCCCTACTCATTTCAGGAAGTAGTGGAGTTGTGCAAGTAGTCTATTGGTCAATCTGACTGTTGCAAGATAGTTTAATAGCATCAATGGTTTTTTATTTGCAAATAAAAAAACATTGATGGAGCCTCAGTGTGCGGACTTTATCTTTTTGTTATGGTCTGTAGCAACACCCAATAAGCATTGGCTTCAGATAAGGCAGTTGAACTTGTAGACAGATTACTTCAATTCCTATAGTACCTAGATCATCCCTAACTCTTACTGGTATTTGGCTCTGAATATAAATTGCCACTCCACCACCATTTGCATTCCTATCCTGTCTATAAATAGTATACCCATCTACAGTATGCTCAATAAAGAACTGTTTATTGTTTAATCTAAATGTGTTTCTGAGATTGCCAATATGTGTAAACTGTGTTCTGTGATAATTTCTGAAATGTCCTGTATTTTATTTCTTAACCTGCAAAACATGAAAGAAGAGCCAATGCACACCCTCACAATCGTATGCATAGGTGCGTCGGAGGAGAGAGTCCAAACAACGTTTCGGTCACTCAGACCGTCATCAGGTGAAGGTCTGAGTGACCGAAACGTTGTTTAATAAAGTTTGCCAGTAACTGGATAGTGTGCGGGAATTCTTTCTTCTGCCCATTTCGTAAACTGCAAACATTCAAATGAGCTATTCTTAATCCCTCTTTTGGTAATGTGGAATTCCGTTGCATCATACAGCGCTTCCATTGTGCACAAAACACAGCGCACGGAGCGTTTTTTTGTGCGCTTTGTTTTGTTTCCCCCTGCAGTCTCTTTCCGGTAAACAGCACATTTCTGTTGATGACTCACCCATCCGGCACTCAGGGGCGACAAACATTTCTTCCAATCAAATATTGATAACTGTTACACCTTGGGGTTGTAGAGCTCAACAGTCACCTGGCGTCTCCAGCCCCGGAAGAGAATTCCCAATTCATTTTCTCCATAGATATATATTTTTTAATCCTTATAGAATGAGTTTTAAGGAACCAGCGATCTACTGAATCGTGAGTGACCATAATTGGAGCAAAGACACACACAAACAGGGGAAAAATATCCCCCCCCCCCCCCCCCCGTTTAAATTTTTTGTTTTTGCTTCAGTGGGTCGCTGGTTGGCTTGGTTCCAGCCTTAAATGTCTATGGAGAAAATTAATGGTGAATTCTCTTCTGGGGCTGGAGACGTCACATGACGGTTGACCTCTATAACATGTACTGTAGCTTCACATTCCACATTTGAAAGACTGTGGACTTTAGATACCAGCTGGTTCTGTAAACATACATACAATCACATTGAAGGAAACAGGTGAAGAATAAATGGCCTTGGTTCATCCTGCAGGAATCGGACCAGCTTGTTCTCGGAGCAGCTGAGCAGAGGAAACGTCTCTCTGAAGCTCCGCAGTGTGAAGCTGACTGACGGAGGGAATTATAGCTGCTTCGTTTCCTCGCTGCCACCTACCACTCCCAGAACAGCCACCATGCAGCTAATCGTGGGTAAGAACACAAAGATCAATACCTTTTATTTACCTTTTTATTTATTCACACTGTTTTCCATCATGAAAAGTTCATTTTCTTTTATTTTCTCAAGATATCCTGTTATTTACCTCATTAAACCGAGAAAACAAATTTAGTTTTTCCCGTTGTTATCTTGGGAAAACAAAAACTGTCAAGATAATGAGATCATTTTGTCATCATCATAAAGTCATGGGCATAGACTAATTAGGGTTAGGGTTAGGGTTAGGGTTAGGTTTAGGGTTAACAAAACATTGTTTTTCTGAGATAAATTAATCACACTGACATGATGACATCTTTTCCTCTGTATTCAGGTGAGGTGGCTGAGCCGCACATTGAAATCTTGGGGGCCAGATCGTTCATGCTACGTCCAATCGAAGTCAAACTGCGGTGTAATTCCAGTGGCTGGCCGCTTAAACCTGAGGTATCCTTTCTTCATCATTTATGTTCTGATTCACTAGAACAAATATTATGTTGCATAATAAGAACCCCACCAACTTTTGATTTCCTATCAATTGTTTTTTATGTGTTCAAAGGATTTTTATTTTTTTACAGATTATTCAAAATACAAATTGAAATGCATTTGGTAAATTTAAACAATCCCATCCCGCAAGTACCGCTAGATTATTACACCATCACACATCACAATATATCCATGGTAAGCATCATAAACAAATAGACACAGAAAGAACATAAATGAAATAAAGAAAGGAAAGAAAAAGGACCAAAAAACAAAACTAAGACCAAAAAAATAAAAAATCAATAAATATGGGGGGGAGGGACAAGTCTATATATTTGAGACGCTTGAAGCGTCCATTTTCTCTACCTGGTCCAGAACTGGTTGCCAAATGGTATAAAAGTCAAGAGCACAATCCCTTGTAGCATATCAAAAATGTTCTAGTTCAAGTTCAAGTTCAAGTATATTTATTGTCATTGTTAAATTGCTCCAACAACGAGATATAGACAAGCATCTCCCTGATCTAGGGTCAGATGATACATAAGATCTCTAACCCGGTGATTGAAAACCCTTTCCATTTAAGGAGTATAAGTCTTCTAGCCAGAAGCGTAGCAAAGGCTATCATTATTTTACTGCATTGGTTGAGAGGGAGCTCATGCGATATCAACTATCATCATCTATGCCAAATATCGTTATTATAGCAAGAGGTGCAATGGGTATTTCTAGAATATTCGGGGAAAAAATGACATATAGGTCTTTTAATCTGAATAATCCATTCTCGATCCAGGTATTCAAGAACCCATCTATAATAGTGGGTTTAAACACATTGTTTCTTGTTAGAGGGGCACTCACTGATAGATTATTGAGTGAAAAAGATCATCTAAACTGTGCCCAGACTTTCAAGGAGTGTTTAACTACTGGATTCACAGAGTATCTGGATATAATGTTCAGGCAGCGGCAACTTGGAGCAAAGTAAAGCATACAAAGAGGCAGGCCCACATGACGTATTTTCCAGCTGCAACCATTTGGGACAGAGACATTTGGCTAACCTGTGATGGTTTAAGCCAGTGATACTCAACTTGCTGCCTGGGGGCCAGATGCGGCCCGCGATAGGGTGCAGAGTGGCCCCCTGGCCATTTTCTAACTCACAATGAAAACTATAAAGTTTGACTGAGCTCCAGATAAATTCTCAAATATCACCACCTGCTCACCACCCACGTACTTAGTTATGTACGAACTAACTTAACTTACCTATCCTGTGTGCATAAAATTGTCAGACTAAACTCCGGCTGACACCCTACACCCTACACCCTACACCCTACACCCTACCTACAATCCGCTACAATTTTTTTTTATATTATTAATGTTTGTTTATTAACTGGCCCCTGGCCTCCTGTCATTTTGCAAAAGTGGCCTCCTGGCAAAGCAAGTTGAGTGTCCCTGAAGCCAATATAACATAGCCCGTATATTAGCTGCCCAATAATAATATTGAAAGTTGGGTAATGATAATCCTCCATGTACACGGTGTCACTGTAGAATGCTCTTACGTACTCGTGGATTTTTCTTATTCCAGGTAAATGAGGAGATGAACTTATCTATAAGCAGAAAAAAATATTTTGTCAAAAAGATGGGTATACACTGGAACAGATGTAAAAATCTAGGTAGCACGTTCATTTTAATGGTGTTAATTCTACCTCCTAGTGAAAATGACAATGAGTTCCAACGTTCCAAATGATTTCCTATCAATTCTAAAAAGATCGTAGCCACTAATAGCCACATCTGCATCAGGGACTCTCCCAGAGAGCCAGGACTCGACAGTCAGGGGCGGTCACCGTCTCACTGATTAAAACATTAACCAAATTAAGCTTGGCAGCAAACTCTCATTTAAGTGCCGCAATCTTAAACTGTCACATGACTGAAACTCATGCGGTGACCCCAAATCAACGGACTTTGGTTTGAGAATTTGGGGGACACAACAACCCCCCCACCCCCCACACACACACACCAGAGTCCTGCACCGGGTCGGGGTTCCGCAGGGCCCCACCGGGTACCCGCAAAAAAACACGGGGTGCGGGTAAAAAAATACACTTCTGTAAATGACCGGGTCGGGGCGGCGGGTAAAAATGAGTGGAACAACGTAGGAGCCATGTATGTTTTTCTGTTGCACCCAGACTGAGGCAGGGGGTGTGTCTGGCAGGGGGTGTGTCTGGCAGCTGGTCTGACTCTGAGATGCAGGCAGAGGGAAGAGGAGAAAAGTTTCTGACACACGTTTTCCGCTTTGTTTACATAACCGGCATTGTTTCAAGTATGCGCATACCGTGCATTGTGTGACGCTATATGGACTGTTGGGTGGGTTGCGGTACTGATTGATCATATGTGCGGGTTCGTAGAGCGGGGTTGGTATTGCATGTCGTGGGGCCGGGTCTTGGAGCCGCGCAGGACTCTTGACACACACACACACACACACACACATGGGAAACAAGTTGCGGGGGCACTTAACCATTTTTGACCATTCGGGAATTGATAGGGGGGACCCTCCAAAATACATTATGACACAACACCCACAAGCAAAATTATGTCATGATGACGTTGTGATGACGTCTTCCAGTGACGTCCAGGACTAGACCAAATCACAGCCGATATGGGGATGATTTAGACGTCTACGCAAGGATGTCGAGCTAACTTCGAAATATGACATTACCATGAATGGGCATTTCCAGTTATTCTGCTATGTACACAGTGTGTATTCTTCATACATAATATATGTAAAGATTAACAATTTCAAAAAATAAAAAAAGCACCACAACTGGGATTTGAACCCAGGTCGCCGCTACTCTACCACTACACTATCTGTTCACTGAGATAATCAGTGGCACGTTGAACTAATATGCCGTTTCAAAACATGGATTCCTTTTCACTCCTTCTTTCAACAGTGTGTCTCACATCCAACCGTGGAGTCGGGACAGTTTAAGAAACGAAACATAATTTCATTCAAACCTTAATCTCGAAGAATCATTGAGGTTTCCCTCAAATTTGACAAGTATAGCGTATCTCCAGCTTAACTTTGTTTACACAGGACTCCTGCACACCACAGCACAGGCTAGACGAGACACAAATATAGCGTATACCGGAGGATTTTATTATGCCATAAATGTGTTTTTTATTTCAAAAGTGGGCGTCAAGTCTTTGTGGATCAGACATCACAGTGTGACGTCTATCTATAACAATTTGTGTAAGCAGAACCCCGAAACGATCAGCATTAACCCTGCCTAAAATGCATATTCCAACTTCCAACTCATAAATGTAGCTTACGCATTGTATTTTTGCCGCAAACAATCTTGCAACAAGATGTGCAAGTGAGACAATGCAGGATCCCCCCGCAACTCATCTCCTCACAATCTACGTTTTCTTTCCCCTCTCAGCTCCATGAAACCAAACAGCTTGTTAATCAATGCAGATGTTTCCACAAGTGGTGATCAGATCAGATTTTGGATAATAGACTAAATACTAATAAATATGTGATTTATTTGACATTGTTGATTGGAACCATGTTATCCTCATGGATATTTCAGTAGTGAAATTAGTTGGATAGGGTGATAGTCTGGGCGAGATCTGACTTGTCATGATAGGACTTGAGCTGCCCCCTATTGGGCTCTCTCGATTCGTCCAGGTCCGTCTGTACTTGCAGGGCATAGAAAAATTCATGCTGTGATTTGGTATCAAAGAATTGCATTTCTCTGCGATTGGGTGGTGAGCAATTCTGTTCTGGAAATTGCTCAGAAACCCCATTATTGTAATATACCTAGGAAAGCCATACGTCCCCCAATCTGGGAACCCAGCTCTATTTGTATTTGAAAAATAGACTTGACAGCCCTACCTTTTTTCCCGGCTTCCTGTGCAGCGCGCCTCTCCTGCCACCGTCACTTCCTTTTCCACATCTGTGCTCCACTGTACACAATCTGAATAGCAACTTGCGCTGCAACTTTGGCGATACTACTAGTCACAACAACCACACCTCCAGTCATTTTCCACTGTTGTTGTGAGACGAGTTGACGTCTTCTATGCAGTGTGTTTTTGCGTTAACGTTATTAGCGAATAGCTGAAACGGATGCGGAAAAGGAAGTGACGGTGGCAGGAGAGGCACGTGCTGTACAGGAAGCTGGGAAAAAGGCAGGGCTGTCTCAGAGGCTATTTTTCAAATAAAAATCGACTCTGGATTCCCAGATTGTACATCCCCTGAATCTCTAGTTTGTGGTGGTAGTTTCATGAGGTCACGCAATAGCTCATTTTAGACAGTGAGGTCAAGTTAAAAAAAGCATTCTCACTCAAATGAAATGGCTGCTATGGCGACTAACATCATAACATCATCACACATTAATACAATTGGGCTCATTGACTCCACAAGTCTCTGCTTTAGAGTCATACATCACTCAAATGAGTGCTGTTGTCTCTGTTTCTCTTATCTTATCTTAAAAATGAGCCCGTTACAGCCTCTGAAATACAGTAATATCGGCCCATGTCCACAATTGAACAAGTGAAAAAGTGGGGGAGAGATGTCTCTATAGAAATTTCGCTCTTGCTCCCGCTGCCTTTCAGATGATTCCCCACAGGGTGTTTATCTCTGTATTTTCATTACACCCAGATTTAATCAGATGTTCAAAGCAGCTGACTTGGAAGTTCTTCAGTTGTTGTGAGTAAACATGTAATGTAAGTGTGTGTGTGTGTGTGTGTGTGTGTGTGTGTGTGTGTGTGTGTGTGTGTGTTTGTGTGTGTGTGTGTGTGTGTGTGTGTGTGTGTGTGTGTGTGTGTGTGTGTGTGTGTGTGTGTGTGTGTGTGTGTGTGTGGGGAGGTGTTTTGGGTGGATGGAGAGATCAAGTCGAAGGATAGATGGGCAAAGGTGAGACAAGTGGAGGGAGGCCTCTGGAGCGTCAGCAGCACTACGTTTGTGGAGGAGAGTGCCACCAACAACTTCACCTGCTCAGTCCGGCTGAAGCGGATCAACCAAACCAGGGAGGCTACCATTCAGATCCCAGGTCAGTTTTTGTCTAATGCTGTAATCAAACTTGAAGTTACATTATGCAGCTTTTTATGACATGAATTCAGCAAAATCCTGAATTTGCTTCAAGTTTGCAGGTAGGGAATTCCAGAGGATAGTGCCTTTAATTGAGAAGGCATTCTGTGCAAAGGAGGTTTATTAAGTGGCTGTGTCCACTGGCAAAGTGTTTTTAGGATCAGAATGCTTTGGAAATCATGCCCAGAGCGCTTCCAACACGCACAGACCACAGCGCATGGAGCGTTTTTTTTGGTTTTGCTTTTTGTCCCCTGCTGTCGTGCGGGTTTGTTGTTGTTGATTGTTCGCACTGTAAACATGCAAGCCAGATTATTGGCAATTCTGGCAGCAGTGGAGTTTGAAGATCCCCCTGTCAGGAGAAGAGGTCGGAGGAGTGACATTGATGAGTAGCGTGCTTTTCCTCCAAATGTTCAACTTTTTTCAGCTTGAAAAAAAAAACACGAGCCGCCAAGAGCGCTTAAACGCCAGGTGCCGTCCTTGAAAGAGCAGCACTCCTAGCGCGTCCAGGGCTTAAAATTCACTTTGCAAACTGGGGGGGGGGATTCCCCCCTTATGTTCTTCAGATAGGGGGGATTTATAGATTTTGAGGGGGGATCTATAGACTTTGGGGGGGGCTTTTTTCAGCCGATACTATAACCGACAAATATCTGCTTCTCCTGTCCGATAAGCGATAATTTCACATTTTTGTATTTAAAAAAGGAAGTCCTTAACCTGTAGTTTATGCACACCTGAGTCTAAATTACTATGGCTTTTGTCAATGTGTTTTATCTTCAGACTAGGAGCCATAGGGCGCTATCTTCCTAAAAGCGGTAATTTAGCATTTGTGCTCGTTTAACGCCGTGCGCAATGCAAATTGGGGCCGGGCACAAGTGCATGCCTGTTATAATTGTACTGGGCATAGGCACTCAAATGTGGGGATAGATGGCATTATCCTATCGTCAGCAGTGCGCAATTACTTTGCGCTAAGAGCTTTGAAAAGGACCTCTTAGCAGTAAATACCTCGCTGAGCTGGAGCGCACCATAATCTCTGTGCTGCGCAGTGCAGTGCAAAGTAATTAATTCCTTTTGGCTATGTCATTACGCACAGCCAGGACATGAAATTCTGCTGCTAAAATTGGGTATTAGCAGATACTTCAGTGAGGCAATCAACTATAACTCACTGAGAAACTTTTATTACATCGCAAAGAGGGAAATTAATTGAGAAAACCCTTTGGACAATGGACATAGGCTATTCACCTTCACCTATCCCATAACCCGGAGGGTCGTTGGCACCACAGACAATCTGTCAATAAGCTCCCTCCATCTCTCTCTGTCCTCGGCGGTTCCTGTGCCACGGAGATCAGGTCCGCAAACCATATCTGTTTGGGCCAAAAGGGGGCCACCAAAATGAGCCAACACGTGTCGAATCAGGGGGATCAGGGGGAATGCATAGAGCCCGTCCTGAGGCCAAGCGTGCACCAGCGCGTCGTGGCCCAACGGAGGGCTGTCCTCCTGGACCGAGAACTACAGTGGGCAATGAGTCGCATGCCGCGATGCAAAGAGATCGAGGCGGGCGCAGCCGAACCTGGCCCAAATCTGTTCCACCACCTGAGGGTGTAGGCCCCACTCTGTCTGACGCGGGTTGCCCCGAGACAGCAGGTCGGCCCCGAAATTCAGCCGGCCTGGCACATGAACCGCAGACAGCGAAAGGATACGGGGATACGCCCACAGGTGAATCTCCGCCGCTAACCAGTTCAGCGCCGCGGACCGCACACCGACAGACATGGCGCCCATGTATCAGCCGTTGGAAGTGAAGCAGAGCCAGGCGAATCGCCTCCAGCTCTAGCATGTTTATGTGGCGAAGCTCCTGAGCTCCCCACCGGCCGTTCGCCGAGAGGCTTCCGCACACCACGCCCCACCCCCAGAGGAAGGCGTCAGGGAACCTGAGCGGGACAGGGCCCAACAGAGTGCCTCTCGAGAGGTAACGGGAGTCCGCCCACCTGACCAACGCCCGCAGAGCCGGACATATCAGAGGAATCCTGAGATAACGGCCCCTGGCCGGGTCCAGGCGCGATGTCTGAGAAACCAGATCTGGAAAGGGTGCATGTGTAGCCGTCCCAGCGGGAGCACGTCCACCGCTGAGGCCATAAGCCCAACGTGACCGTGCACTGATGCACTGACACAGAGAAACCCAGACTTAATGCCCTTGCCGCCCGCATGGTGCGCGCCTGTCGCTCTGGCGAGAGGTGCACCAGCATGGCCCGAGAGTCCAGCTCGCCAGGAAGGTCGCAACCTGCGCTGGGACGAGGCAACTCTTCTGCCAGTTCACCAAAAACCCCAGAGTCTGCAGGTGATCTGTCACCACCCTGGTGTGTTCCACAGCGCGGACCCTCGAGTCCGCCACTATGAGAGCGTTGTCGAGATAGAGGAAGACGCAAATCCCCCTCAGGTGGAGGGGAGTCAGGGCTGTCTCCACGCACACAGTGAATGTCCATGGGCTCAAGGACATGCTGAACGACAGGACGCAGAACTCATAAGCTTTTCCCAGGAAGGAGAACCTCAGGTATTTCCTGTGCCTCTGAACCACGGGGACATGGAAGAATGCATCTTTCAGATCCACGGAAGTAAAGAAATCCCCCGGCTTCAACGAATTGAAAGGCGGGGAAGGGAACGTATACAGAACGGGAACTTCCTCAGTGTCCCGTTGAGGCGCTGAAGGTCCAGAATTGGATGCATGGAACCGTCCTTCTTGGGTACGGCAAAACTACCTGTGATAGAACCCCGAGCGCTCCTCTGCCTTGTAGTCTAGGGAAAATAAGGTTTGACCTTAAACTAATTTCAACAGAATTTATTTTCACATTTTTATGTTTATATTGATGCCCTCTAGCCGCTTAAATTGGTGCTCAAAGTGAACCAGATTCATGCATTTTAGTTTAAAATGTACACATTTTTCTTACAGGGGGCATGGCCCCCCCGAACCCCCCAAGAGGGTCCAAGCATGGTCTACCCACCACAATCTCTCCAAATCCTGTGGGAAACATAATTATTAGTATTTTCTTTGTTCTTAAAAATATACATTGCCTGTTTGTGTTTTGCAATATGGATATTGTTTTATTTATAATTAAATTGAGCATTGGGCCTTTATAAGAATGTTTATTTGTATTATTTATTTCAATTGTCACACTCATGGATACATATTTGAGGTTTGTTTATTAATTGGGAAAAGGACCACTGGAACAAACACAGCGAACATGATCCGGCTACTTTTTCAATCTGACTGGCTACTCAAAAGTTTGGGGAACTCTCTGGACAGGGATGTGGCGCGGCGGGCGGGATGCCTGCTGTGCCTGAAAGAAGCACTGATGCAGGGGGCTGTGGTGGCTCAGCCCAGGAGATGCCCAGCTTAGCTGTGGCCCTGGACATCACCCCACGAAACTGCTTTTGGTAGGGCTCGTTCGAGCCTCCTCCTGCGCAGTAGCAGTGATGGTGCTAGCACCGTCCCAAGCCTCCTCCCTAAGGGGTACCTCCCCCTGGGTGGTCTCAAGTAGGGGATCATATCTTGGGAATTGGCCCCGCTCTATGAAAGAAGGCATGGGCTCGGTGCCCCACCTTAAACCAGACTGCTCGTCTAGCTCAGACTGGGGCTCTTGGCCCTGTTCGCCCTGAGCAGCAGGGGCGTCACCCACGACAGGCCGGAGAGATTCAACGGACACGCTTCTCTCGAGAGGCGTACCGCAGGGAGGGATGTCCTCCTCAAGAAGGAGCGAAGCTCTATGACGCAGCATGGCTATCTTGATAATAGCACAGCGGATGCAAGAACGAGGGTTCAAAAGCGCCTGTGCAGCGTGTTCATGCCAGAGGCAGAAAATGCACCTATCGTGCTGGTCGAAATCGGCCCACGTAGCCCTACACAAGGCGCATCCCCTCACTGACTTTCCCTTATCCATGCTGAGCAAGAAGAGAAAAATGCAGGAAGCTCAGACTCTCTGAAGTAGCAAGCTGTCGCAGGGTGCACCCTGTTACAGGGAAGTACCGTTAAGCAGCTAGCAAACTAGCGCGAACACACAGGCTAAACAGTAAGCACACCCGGAGGCTAGCGAAAGTGCACGTGCAACGGTAACGTAAGCGGTAATAGCCTAGCCCGAAGGGAAGGCAGTTATCAACCTGTTAACCCGAGGGAACAAGCATGACCAAGCAAACTAGCAATGCTAGCGTAAGTAAACTGAGAGAAGTGGCTAACACAAGCCTGTGATTAGCGATCTGTCCTAGCTAGCGTATTACCCTAAGCTAACAATCTCAGAGCGTTCCCCCAGCCGGGGCGGGAAGCCAGTAGTAACTACACGGCGGTAGCCTACAAGCAGTATGTGCTAACACCCAGTAAGGCAAAACACTCTTAGCTTTAGATGAGCTGTGACCGCCGCCCTTGGCGAAGAGAAGCAGGATCGGGTCCCCGAAGCCTGTTGGATCTCGTCCGCCGAATGCCTTGGAGTTTTAGCGGGCTAGATTAAACTTAGCTCGGACTCAGAGCGCAAACTACGTTAGCACGCGGAGCTTTCAATGACACAACCTCGCAGATGGGCTGGAAGTGCAAAGAGTGATGTTGCTTGGGAACTGGCCGGACGTGACGTGTCACGGGGATGGTATGAGGGTGGCCGTCTCATTCCCCAAGCTCACCACGCAACCTGCTGGTGGATGGTTGGTTTTATAAAGGTCATTTTTGGAGCAAAATTATATTCAGCGAATATGGCAGCGAAATGACGCTAGAGTGAGAGCTTGAGTTTGAAACTAAGTAAAACAGTACAAACCTCCTGCACAAAGTTATCTGAAAAGTATACTACCGGTAGTTGGTGTTCCAAAATATTGTATATAAATATTATTCACATGCCAGAGCCTGTCATTTCTGTCTTTTCCATTGAAAATTGCTGTTGTTGTTCTTCCGCTTCTCAGCAGGGAAACAGTGCCATCTCTGTTGTGTCTACGGGTGGAAACCCGTAATTACACATCCGGACGAACAGAAAATACAGGCTCTAGCATGTGAATACGTTGTTGTTGTTTTTTTGTTTTTTTTCTCCCATATACCACAATGCAATACTTTTGTGTTTAGCAAAGGAGAAAAAGAGTGAGGTACTAGGTCAGTGGTTTTCTAGGTAGTGTTTGAAACTTGTTTGATCATTCCCCAAATATATGATAAACACTATATGGGGAATGTTGAGGGAATGTTTATTATTTCTTGGTATGATGTATCGCTGTGATGACTGGTGTGCTTCATGCAGCTATAGCTCTTTCTTGTTTCCGTCTACGTTTTATGTTATGGTGAAGGTGACAGTGCCTATGTTGTTTTGTGTCTTGAGTGTTATTGCTATGATATTAATAATAATAATGAAAACACTACATGGGGAATACATGTAGTGAGAGAGTGAATGAGTGAACCATTCCAAAAACAGCTATCGTGGGACATTAAAGGAGTTGAGCTTTCACATTAAGTGAATTCTTTGTTGACCACATTTGACAATCATCGAATTTGACTTGAGAGCATAGACATAAATAATAATTGATGTATCTATCCCATTAAATGTCTTCTACCTGGCGGAGTTCAAATGTTGGCCGTCACCATCTTGATTTTTCATCAGTAGAGTGGGAGGGAATGGGTTGAGTCCTTCCGCACCCCACGTGAGATGGGAGTTTCCCAGAGCCACAGCTCCGCCTGCTATTGAAACCCACCGCGGTTCTGGCAAAACCATCCCCTGTGCCCGCCTACGCAGCAGTCAAGCGGTGGGATTGGCCAGGAGCGAGTCTTTTGTCTCGAATCTCCTACACCACAAACACTGCACGGCATGCAGCCCAGCGATTTCATGAACCAACTGAATTGCTCTTGATAGCGGACATTGAAATTAATTATGGTCACATACCTTCCTTAGTGTAATATATGAACGCTAATGAAAATTTAACACACAAGCTTTTAACACACAATCGATTTTTAAACATATTTATTTGAAAACATCATAAAATTCAGGGCTATAGCCAAAGCTTCAATAATAGAGCTCAGCTGACAGTTTAACTTGCAAATTAAAAATATAAAATTAAAAATACAATAGGCTACAGTACATAGCCTAGGGCTAGCTTCTTCTTCTTTTTTTGGCACAGCTATTCATTCCCCCCAGTCCAGTCATTTGTTCCAGTCCAGTGAAGTCCCAACAAAATGCAATCTACAAAAACATGCAATAATATAAAATCATAGATAAAAAGTTTAATCATACACAATCAATAAAACCAAAAGTAAAATATATAATTATAAATACCCACAACAAGAAAGTAAAACACCAATCTATAAAAACATGCAATAACATAAAAGTAAAATCACAATCACACATCACAACAAATAAAACCAAAACTAAAATATATAATTATAAATACTCATATGAAAATGGTTAATTTATTGTAACAATAAAATAGTTAATAGGAAATAATTTGAGTGAGGTAGTGATGAATGCATTAAGGCT
Organism: Poromitra crassiceps; assembly: GCF_964638095.1. NCBI lineage: Eukaryota > Metazoa > Chordata > Actinopteri > Beryciformes > Melamphaidae > Poromitra > Poromitra crassiceps. The sequence continues at coordinate 18,477,559 of NC_139628.1, read as the reverse complement.
ACTTGCATCTTGTGTACATAATATCAATATCAAAATAATAGACTACTATGGTATTTATTATATAGGCTACTATTCAAAGCAGACCTTCAAAACAGGAAACCCAGAGATATTACACTTGGGGTTGATGCAGGCAATTTTCTCACGGTGCATAGAGTTAGAATTTCTGAGGAGAAAGCTCATTATTGCCTCAAATATCAGATTAAGAAGAGATGAAAAAAGTTGTGCTATAAGAACAATCTAACTGTGTTAGTTTTGCTAAGAAGTTTTGATGGAGAAAAATTTGTTAAAACATTGTTAATTTACCGTTTTTCTTTTGAATTTGAAATCATGTTGGCAGCACGCCGTGGAGCTTTTTCATGCAGGCTGAGGCCTTGTCAGTGTCTGTCAGGAAGCGCAACTGGAGCTTGTCAAATCCATTGGCTCACGTGAGCATGGGCACCTGACCAATCCTGGCGCTTGACAGCTGCGTAGGCGGGCACAGGGCGTGGTTTTGTCAGAAGCGCGGTGGGTTTCGTAATTAGGCGTCAATCACCCCCTTTTCTATCATCGATTTTACTTGGTCTTTGATACTTAGTTAGAAGCATTCACATAATTCCATCAGTCTGACGGACCTGGGGTCTCTTATTTGGCCAGAAAATAGAGTGGTCCAGCGATAACATGTTTCTTTATGGGCCAACAAATCAACACTGCTTTCATTCATTTTAAAGCTAATGAGTAATTAAAGCTTATCACTACTTTATTCTGGTGCATAAAACCTTCAAAATTCACGAATGGGATGTTTAATGGATTATTTAATTTCAGAACAGAACGTTAAAACTTTACTCTCTTCCTCAGGTAAATGGATTTCCTCGATGAGGATCAAAATTATACATGGCTTTATATGTACTGCTATTGCGTTTACTGCATTAGCTGCAGTTATTTTGTCATGTCTCTGCTGCTGCTACCACAGAAGAAGACGGACGAGAGGTAAGAAGCTTTAGTCTCAAGTCTTTTGGACCTCATTTACAGCTGCTATTAAACTGTGATCTGCGGGGCTGAGGTCTGTCTAATCAGCAGAAATGGCCCCCAAAAAAGAAAATAAGTGATCTGTTTCTGGATATATTATCTGGAAAATAAAAGAAAATTATGAAGTGAAACTGAACTGAAAGATTTTCTAGTAATTCAGTTTCTTTCTTTCTTTCTTTCTTTCTTTCTTTCTTTCTTTCTTTCTTTCTTTCTTTCTTTCTTTTTTTTTAATCTGGCAAGGCAACAAGGAGGAATATACGTCAGCTAGACCCGTGGCTCTCACTCAAATCCCTTGTCATCTCGGGGGGTTTCAGGGGGTTTCATGGGGTAACATTCAAGCACTTTCACCTATTTATTTGAAGTTTACGCCACGTTTAATATGACCATCCAATATATTGTAACAGCATATATATGATACAAAATTAAGAAAAGCATAATATGTACGAGAGGTTTTGGTCTTGACAGACCGCAGTCTCTTGCCGAGGGGGAGTATTTCGAAGCATTTGTGAGCGGGGTGGGAGGGGTCAGCCATGATCTTATGAGACTGCTTTCTTTCTTTCTTTCTTTCTTTCTTTCTTTCTTTCTTTCTTTCTTTCTTTCTTTCTTTCTTTCTTTCTCTCTTTCTCTCTTCATGTTTCAGCCAGGCACAAGCGGATTACAGCCTGATATTAACTCTGTCATTTTTCACTCTCTTTCTCTGCAGCAAAGTACTTTGTGGATGAACACCAGGTAGAACTGATCCAGAGAGTGACCAAGGTTACAGAAATCAGGGATGAGCTCCAGACCATGCACGTTATCAACCAACAATGTTCCAATACGTCTGATGAAAACCCTCCCATTCAGGACCAGATGAGAGAACTCTATACATCACTGGATGCCAGTCCAAATGATAGAGCCAAAAGTATCTTCTATGATATCCTTGGGAAACAGGAGCCGTATCTTATTGCCGATCTCAAGAGAAGTGAGTAGGCTAATTGCCATGGTTAAATAAATGTTTATTCCAAACATATAGACAATAGGATAAATATGAGGAGATTTCTTTTTTCAGGTTTGAAAGAGGAAGCAGCTCATGTTCATCAGACAATCAGAACAGAAATGAATTAAGAATCCCACCTGCATTCAAGCTTTTTCCTTCAGGGAATGACACTGATGAGAGGGTGGTGGTGGGGTCTGATTAGCTATTAAGACTATTGTGTCTTGTACCCCTCCTTTCCCCTGACAGTTGGGTACATAATTTGTCATATGAGAACTCTACGGGTCAACATGTAAAGCCTTGTATATTTCGCCCTGCCTTATGTTATGAATATAATTAAACTTGTAAGTTATAATGTTAATGTAAGTTGTAAGTTATAATGTTAATGTAAGTTATCATTTAGCTGACAGAGTATAGTAAAAAGGTCTTCAAAGTAACTAAATGCAGGGTGCAAGCAGATTACAGCTTGATATTAACCCAGTCATTTTAAACTCCCTTTCTCCTCAGGGAGGCACTTTGTGGATAAACACCAGGAAAGGCTGATCCAGAGAGTGAGCAAGGTCGCACTGATCATGGATGATCTCCTGAACAAGGGTGTTATCAACCAAGACTGTTACAATGACATCATGTCTAAACCTACCACTCAGGACCAGATGAGGGAACTCTATAAGGGTCCCCTGTATGCCAGTGGAGATACAGGCAAGGATATCTTCCGGGATATCCTTGAGGAACATGAGCTGGTTCTTATGGACAAGCTCAAAACAAGTGAGTAGGCTAACTTGTTGTGGTTAAATAAATTTTTAGACCAAATAGACGAGGTCAAAATATTTTTTATACGTTCATGTGTTTCATATTCATGTTATTTGTGTTTCAATAATGAGAGACTAGAAGGAAAGTAAGATACACTTTAATGATGCAACAAACAACACTTAGATTTGCGTATGACTCCATGGTATGATGACGCTCCTCTGAGACAAGAGGAGGACGTCAGTGATTTATAGGATAGAGAATCCTCCATAGAGTCATGACATTGGTGGTGTTCAGGGGAGGAGGAGGGGCGAAGCAACAGCTACACAGGATATCAGCAGCTATGGGTGACACACAAGGTGAGTTACAACTTTGCAGAATACGAGAAGACTGAAATAGAACTTCATTTAGGTGATTGGCCAACAGCCGAAGAGAGGGAAAGCGTGGGAGAAATTGATTGGACAGGGATAAAGGGGGCGTGCATATTTATGAATAGCTGATGTAACCTGAACAGGGCGTTGCTGCAGGGGGAGAGAGAGATGAATGGAAAGGAACAATGGATTAGTGAATGCGATGGTTAATCAGACATTGACTAGAGAAGTAGGGCCCTATTCTCCCACAGGCCTTAGGCGCAAAAACTGGCCTTAAACGCAAAAAAACGTGCCTTGCGCCTGCCTCGGGAAGATAGCAACATGGCTTTAGGCCCCGAAATGCGCTTTACGCCAAATAGGAATGGCGCAGTGCCAGAATAGGCCAGAATGGGCGTTTCGGCCTTAAATACTGGCCTAACGATATCTTCCCCCCTGGCGTTAATTTAGCGCTTTGCGCTTTTGAAAACCAGGCCTTATTCAGTGCGCCGTGGATATTCCACGCACAGCTTCTCCTCTGCTGATCTCACAGTTTGTCACCCTCTCTCTCTCTCTCTCTCTCTCTCTCACTCCCTCTCTTGTGCGCTCAGACAGGCACAAAGTCTGATGGAAAAAAAAAGTTGTTGTACCGTACGTAGTATAACAACATGACAGTTTTTTATAACATGACAGTTTTGAGCCCGTGACATTCAGAGGCTGTTGCATCATCTTACCTGTGCAGTGGGAGAAGAAAAGGCGAGAGAAAATGAGATCATTCTGCCCAAACAAATGTTCACTGCCTGGCTTCCCTACCAAAGCCACAAATGTGAAATCTCCCACCATGCATTGGGCTAATACATTTCGATAATAAATAGCAACCAAATGAGCCGAAATAGATAGAAAGGTAGATAGAAATAATGTTTAATGTTAAGATATTCTCAAATACACTACTGCCGCATGCGCTAGGACGCGTCATCAGTGATGTTATCTGGGGTCGTAAGGTGTTTCGGGTCTGTCAACATCATACACCCTTGCCCAGTAGACCCAGCCGAGGCCAATTAAGACCCCGACTCGCGTCCCAGAAGCCGCTCACGGATCAGCCTTACTACTCTGTCTGCAACGTTGCCCGCGGGAGGGGTAAAAGAGAACCCAATCCGCTGCAATAGAGCTAGTGCTACGCCGCAGTATTGGCCCTTCGGTGCATGGAGGATCTAGGCTCTGTGGGTTACTCCCGGCCGTGCTCCTCCTTCGTCTCACCAGACCCTCCCGTGGCAAAGGCAATCCAGAGGCTGAGAGGATGCCTCAAGGACGCCTCAAGAGGGCCTGTGCGCTGCACGTCATTTACCTGCGTCGAGCACCTCGCTCTAGCCTGAAGGACCCCAGGCCGCGCCGATCTTTGCGCAGATTTTCAGGAGGCTAATCCGTAGCGTTTGTGGATTTCTCCCTCACGAGAGAGCCAAGATGGGGTGCTAATCCCATCCCATACCGGTTGCCGTCTCTCCGGCCGTCAACTGTCTCTCCAGCTCGTCACCAAACTATACTTGGTTGTCACCTAGTCTTTCCTAAGTGTCACTGGCCAGAGGCAAGCCAGGGTTCTATATTCTCAAATACACTACTGCCGCATGCGCTAGGACGCGTCATCAGTGATGTTATCTGGGGTTGTAAGGTGTTTCGGGTCTGTCAACATCATACACCCTCGCCCAGTAGACCCAGCCGAGGCCAATTAAGACCCCGACTCGCGTCCCAGAAGCCGCTCACGGATCAGCCTTACTACTCTGTCTGCAACGTTGCCCACGGGAGGGGTAAAAGAGAACCCAATCCGCTGCAATAGAGCTAGTGCTACGCCGCAGTATTGGCCCTTCGGTGCATGGAGGATCTAGGCTCTGTGGGTTACACCCGGCCGTGCTCCTCCTTCATCTCACCAGACCCTCCCGTGGCAAAGGCAATCCAGAGGCTGAGAGGATGCCTCAAGGACGCCTCAAGAGGGCCTGTGCGCTGCACGTCATTTACCTGTGTCGAGCACCTCGCTCTAGCCTGAAGGACCCCAGGCCGCGCCAATCTTTGCGCAGATTTTCAGGAGGCTAATCCGTAGCGTTTGTGGATTTCTCCCTCACGAGAGAGCCAAGATGGGGTGCTAATCCCATCCCGTACCGGTTGCCGTCTCTCCGGCCGTCAACTGTCTCTCCAGCTCGTCAAACTATACTTGGTTGTCACCTAGTCTTTCCTAAGTGTCACTGGCCAGAGGCAAGCCAGGGTTCTATATTCTCAAATACACTACTGCCGCATGCGCTAGGACGCGTCATCAGTGATGTTATCTGGGGTCGTAAGGTGTTTCGGGTCTGTCAACATCATACACCCTCGCCCAGTAGACCCAGCCGAGGCCAATTAAGACCCCGACTCGCGTCCCAGAAGCCGCTCACGGATCAGCCTTACTACTCTGTCTGCAACGTTAAGACAACATGCAATTGTAGAACATTTCAATATTGGACCAAATAAAACATTGAAATCAAAACACAACCCTATGTGAAACATATATGTCATCCTGGGGCTATATATATCCCTCGCAGATTTAACGTGATTTAGATGAGTGACAGTGTAATGCGGTTCTACTGTCATGTCCTACTGTGATGTCCGCTCCAATGAATTGGCCCTACTTCACATTTAGTTTTACAATAAAAACACATTTATGCAATGACTTTACATAATGTAGGCTATTGTAGCGTTCCTGGTATTGAAGAGGCAGAGGCTTCTTGCGGGTACAGGGTTCTTTATTTATAGTTAGTCATATTACAACTCTAGGCGGTTGCTACGCCATAGTTAGCTAGCTGCTTCCCTCTAGGTGGTAACCGGAGACTGCCACCGCATGCTCTCTCACCGGAAGCGTTCCCACAAACCTAGTGTTCCCCCTCGGTAACACTCCCACACATCAGTTCCTAGCTAATAATCTAGACACTTCTATTGCACATCACATTACAGGTAATACCTGGATTACCTGAACCGCTACATTCTCCCCGCCCAACTTTAATGTCGCTCCCACGCGACATGCACAACCCACACACATATCCCCCTGTACCAAAACACACCCAACACAACATTTTTCCCATCACCACATCAAATTCTAATTCACCAACAAACAGTCTTTTCTTTTCAGCACCCACCATAATGTCTAGTTTTGCATTAGGTACTCCGTAATGTCTAGTTTTCCATTAGGTACCCCCATAATGTCTAGTTTCCCATTAGGCACTCCGTAATGTCTAGTTTTCATTATTTCCTTCTTTTTTCACACATTCATTTCAATTCAACACAATAGCCCATTCAACAATAACCCCCACATCTCAATTAAACACAAGCCCCCACATTTTCCTTAACTTTTCTTTTCCCAGCAACTTCTTAATTTTTCATTTAAACCCCATTTCCATCCCCCCTCTGTGCCCCACAGTCCTCACACGCATCGCAGTATCTTCGCACATCCTCCTTTTGTTTGCCCCAGTAGAAATGTCCACGGATGCGGGTGAGTGTCTCTTCGGGCCCAAAATGACTGGAACCAGGGCCCTTGTGTGCCCCCTTAAGCGCCAACTCTCGCAGGTAACCGGGTACAACCGCCTGCCTCCCTTTTACCCCGTGCTCTGTTCTCTCCAACAGCCCGTCTTCATCTAGCCGCAGGTCGGAAAACATGTTCCACAGTCCTTTCGTGGCACCGGAAAACATGTGAGTCTCCTTCACAGGGGGCCGGCGTCCGGCCGCCACCCACGCAAGCACCGGACCGATCTCCGCGTCCTCCGCCTGCCTGCGTTTCCACTCACTCACGTCGACATCCTTGATGGTCGCTCTGTCGTCCTCCAGATCCACATCTGGACAGTCCTCCTCGTCTTCCTCCACCTCCTGCACTCGGTCGTCCTCCCGCCCCCCTTCCCCAGGGGACGGCGTGTTCAGGACAGCAGGGGGAACACAACCGGCCTCGCTCTCCACCTCGGCTTTCCGCACAGCAACCGTGGGGGGCGCAGTGCAGTTTCTGGCTAAGTGCCCAGGCGAACGGCAAGTCCAGCAGAGTCTCACCTGTCCGCCGCCTGCACGTCTCTCTTCTCCCGCTGCCCTCCGGTCCCCGACAGCCTTTTGACACTCTCTAGCCAGGTGTCCAATCTCGCCGCATGCCCAGCAGGCTCCCTGCTGACCATGTCGTTGTCCCGCATACCCGGTCCGTCTCCCGGGACCGCTTCTGCACCACCTCGCCACGTGGCCCGGCTCTCCACATGTCCAACACAGTCTCTTTTGCGGCTCCGCGTGGGGCCCGTGCTCAACTGTGACGCGGTATACAGTGATGTTATTGACGTTTGGTTGCTCCCCTGGAGCGGTGGGAGGGTGACCCATCTGGACTACCGGCCCCCCTGCAAACGTCAGTGTGCTCTTCCCTAGGTCTACTGTGCATTGGTTTAGCGTCAAGTAGTCCTCCCCCAAGATACAGGGCCCCGCCATCTCTACTACCCATACCGGAAAGTTCACTGTCTGTCCCCCCACAGTTATCATCACGGACCCCCTTCCCCTCATCGGCATCAACTCACCGGATACTGTCCTCAGCAGCTGGTCCGCTGGCTGCTCCAGAAGCGCTCCCTCTGGCATCATGTTGTAGTTCACCAGCGTTGCCGTACACCCCGTGTCCACCAGGGCGACACAGGGCTTCCCTTGCAGGCGGACCTGAACATGGCAGCCGTTCATCGTGTGCGGCCCGTTCTGCATGTTGACAGCGCCGGCGATGTCGTCTGCTTCGGGGGAAGGCGACGCCCCACCTCCCCGTCTGTACCGCTGGGCCCCCTCCAACGGTGACGTGGCCATAGGGAATATGACGTAGGGGGCCCGTCTCGCCCCTCTTAGACGGGCCCCGCGCCGTTTCCCTGGTTCCACGCTCCTCCGCGGCACTCTCTGGCCCGATGTCCGGGGCGTCCACAGGTCCAGCAGCGCATGGCCCCGGGCCCCCTGGGCCAGGTATTGTCTCGTAGGGTGGGCTGCAGGGTCGCGCTTCGGAGCAGCTGTTCTTTTAACTGGCGCACCGACTCAGATAGCTCCCGCACCATGCTGCTTTGCTCCACCAACGCACTCTTCCACGCTGGCTCCTCCCGTGCCTCCCCTGCCATTCTCGCCACGGGGGCGGCCTCCATCGTGCCGTCCTCCGTGGCCACCGCCCCCACGATCTCTCTCTCTGATGCCAGCTCCAGCGCCTCCTGCAGCGTCCTTGGGCGTGCCAGCTGGGTCTGCCTGCGCAGCCAACACGGGGTCAAAGCTCGAACAAACTGATCCCTGGCAAGTTCACTCTGCGTCTCTGGCAACATGTCCGTATATGCCCTCCTTGATAGAGTCTCAATGTCATTAGCCAAAACACGCAGTGACTCACCAGGCTGCCGGTGCCTGTTACACAGTTCGGCGCGTTGTATACTCGGCAGCTCACACTGGCCGAATCTCCTCTGTAGGGCCCCCACCAGTGCTCCATAGTCACCTCTTTCCCCTGGGCTTAGCAGTAGCAAGCATGCCCGCGCGTCATCCACCAGGCACGTAGCTAGCTTTGTTCCTTTCTCTTGCTTTGTCCAGCCCTCACTCTCCGCTATCAGTTCGAATTGGGCCTGAAACGCCTCCCAACTCTGTTTACCGTCGTACTTCTGCGTCTTGATAGGGCCCCGCCCGCCGCTCCTCACTGGCGCCAGCTGCACAGGATCTTCCCCGGCTCTCGCTGCTCCGCTCACGGGTCCCTGTCCGTTAGCGGGGCCCGGTTCGGCTGCCGCTGCTCCGCACCCGGGTCCCTGTCTGTTAGAGGGGTCCTGTTCGGCGTCGTTCTCCTCCCGCCCGAGGCTCTTCCTCATCTGTCTGTATTCCTCTCTCATCCGTCTGTATATCCCCCTTACGCCCTCCACCGTATTCCTCATCTCGGCGCACACCGCGGCTTCAGCCTCTCGTATCTCCCTCTTCATCTTCGGCGGCTCTGTTCCGCACTTTTCTTCAGGAACTTGTTCACCACCTCGCCGATTCTGGAGGCAATATTCACCGTTTTAACTTCTGACACCAATTGTAGCGTTCCTGGTATTGAAGAGGCAGAGGCTTCTTGCGGGTACAGGGTTCTTTATTTATAGTTAGTCATATTACAACTCTAGGCGGTTGCTACGCCATAGTTAGCTAGCTGCTTCCCTCTAGGTGGTAACCGGAGACTGCCACCGCATGCTCTCTCACCGGAAGCGTTCCCACAAACCTAGTGTTCCCCCTCGGTAACACTCCCACACATCAGTTCCTAGCTAATAATCTAGACACTTCTATTGCACATCACATTACAGGTAATACCTGGATTACCTGAACCGCTACACTATATTTATGTGCATCATCCTACCTGTGCAGCAGGGGAGAAGAAAAGGTAGCAAAACGATATCATTCTGGACAAACTTTCACCAATCTAATCTCTTCATGACATAGGGATAGGCTATATTTTTCTAGCTGATGCGTTTAGAACATTCTTTTCACTTTGATCTTGCTATAGTGTAGCGTATTTATATGCTTGCTGTATTTAAACTGCAGTTAGATTGGTTTGAGAAGCATAATAATATGGAATAATAGCCTATATATGGAGACAGACAGACGGGGATAAAAGGGAGGGGGGGAGATCAGAGCCCTCGGTCCCTATCGTTGCATCGGCGCTGTTTCTAGGCCGAGCGCCTGGCGCAGCGCAAATCAGTGGGCGTGGACCAGCGCACTTGATATCGTAGTGCTGGCGCTACACGCAGCCTAAAGCATTACAACCATGCCTTTTAAGCTAAAATTATGCACCGTCATGCTCATTGGATAACTGCAATAAACGAATCGCACGCTTGCTTTTTTAGCTCCAATTCCAGTGATCCCGCAAAACCAGACGAAAGCCAAACGCTCTGCCCCCCCCCCCTCCCTTCATCCAGTCTGTCTGTCTGCATTATAGGCTATTATTCCATATTATTATGCTTCTCAAACCAATCTAACTGCAGTTTCAATACTGCAAGCATGTAAATACGCTACACTATAGCAAGATCAAAGTGAAAAGAATGTTCTAAATGCATCAGCTACAAAAATATAGCCTATCCCTATATGATGAGATTAATTTTATATTGGTGAAAGTTTGTTCAGAACGATATCGTTTTCTCTCCCCTGCTGCAGGTAGAATGATGCACATAAATATACCCTACATTATGTAAAGTCATTGCATAAATGTGTTTTTATTGTAAAACTAAATGTGAAGTTGGGCCAAGTTATTGGAGCGGACATCACAGTATAGCACATCACAGTAGAAGCGCGTTCTGAAGCGCGTTCCGCTAACACTTATCTAAATGACGTTAAATCGACAAAGGATATATATAGGCCCAGGAGGACATATATGTTTCACTTAGGGTGGTGTTTTAATTTCGATGATTTATTTGGTCCAATATTGAAATGTTCTACAATTGCAAGCTGTGTTACCATTACACATTATTTTAGATCAACCTTTTATATCTATTTCGCCTCATTTGGTTGCTATTTAGTAGCGAAATTGAGTACCCAATTGCATGCTGGGACATTCACAGGCAGTCAGAGAGAGACAGTCGTATTGTGCCTGTCAGACTGCCTGCAGCCTCAAAGCGGTACACGGAGTTGTTTTACCCAGGCTGGATGCGTTGTCACACAGGCTTGTGACAGTAACTCAACGCGGAAGGATTTATTTCACAATAAACTGGTAAACGCACACCAATGCCTGCTCCTGTCAGTAGGAGAGAGGGAGAGAGTGACACAGAGAAGGGTGACAGAGGAGAGAGGGGAGGGAGAGAGCCAGAGGGGAGCGCTCCGCGCAACTGGCCCACTGAATAGGCCTGCTTTTCAAAGGCGCAAGGCGCTAAATTAACGCCAGGTCGGAAGATAGCAGTACGCCGGTATTTAGCGCCGACACGCCCACTTTGGCCCATTCTGGGACTGCGCCACGCCCATTCGGCCTAAAGCGCATTTGGCAGCGTAAAGCCATATTGATATCGTCCCAAAACAGGCGCAAGGCACGTTTTTTTGCGTTTAAGGCCCGTTTTAGCGCCGAAGGCCTGTGGGAGAATAGGGCCCCTCGGCTTTTCTGAAGCCGGACTGGATCGCTCCGTGGAATTGGAGCTTAAAAGGCAAGCTTGTGATTCGTTTACTGCACTTCCCCAATGAGCAGACTGTGCATAATTTTACGCTTAAAAGGCGTGGTTGTAATGCTTAAGGCCGCCTGTAGCGCCGACACCAAGATATCGAGTGGGCTGGTCCACACCCACTGATCTGCGCTGCGCTGGGCGCAGTTCATAGGCCGATGCAACGATAGAGGCCGTAGTCTTCATTATTGAAAACAGTCTAAGACATTATTTCAATTTCTAAAATTATCATTTTCCCCATGGCTTTATTTCATACAATGTTAATGTAAAAGCAGTTAAAGCTGTCATAGTTTAGATAAATTAGTTAAAGTGTGTATGGACTGGAGTAGGGCTGCACGATATTGGAAAAAACTGACATTGCGATATTCCCCGCCCCTGCGATATATATTGCGATATGAAAAAATACCGATTTTCACCAGATTACCAGAATAGCTCTATTTTAAAGAAAAGAATACTTCTAGAATGATTGGGATGATTTTGTAGAGGAGTCCATCTGATTTTGGAGGGGAAATTAGGTATTTTAATGTTTCTCAACCACTGGGCTGTCGCCTATACTGTAGGCCTCAGAGCGTCATCTATCAGGGTGCATACACATTTTGACCAATGGATTTCCATGACTTAGGCTACATACATGAAAAAGTGAGTGAGTTATGACATTCTACTTTAAAATGTCACTAGCCTACACTTCACTTAGTGTAATGCAGCCTTTAAAACCAGGGAAAGACAACATGTATGCTGTATCACCATATTACCATATCCAACATCTAAGACCATATAGTCTCATATCACAATATTGATATACAATTGATATATTGCCCACCCCTAATATTGAGTGCCAGAATCTACCTCCCAATGATGCTATTTGCAGAAAAACATTAGATTTCATTGATTATAATCACTGCTTTCAACTTCTTTCGTTCTTCTAACGTTTCAATAAATCAACAATGAAACACCCCTGCCACTTTACACACTTGGTCTGACCCCCCGGAAACCCCCTCCAGAAACGACCAAGTGGTACACTCCGCATCTGCGGAGTTCCGGTTTTTGAGCGCAAGGCTGGCAGTACAGAGAGACGAGGATTCACATGCAGCCGACCGGTGACAAACAATTCATTCGTGAAAAGTAATAAATATACATTTAATTGCCCAGATATGTCTCTTCTCTTTTTATTTTCACTGACATGTTTTGTGTAAGTCGCTATGTATGATTAACTCTACCGTAACGTTACTGCTATCATGTGATGCAACATCAGAGACTTGAAGGGGAGAGACAGCCACAGTGATAACACGGACAACTTCTCAGTAATCACTTTAGCCTTCGTGTCATAAGTTGCGGTCTTGCTTTTTGGTGTTTCAAGAGTAAATATCTCCACTCCACGGACATGTTGAGCTACAGCAGCCAGCCTGCTGTATGCGAGTGCGCTGCAAACTGTGGACAAGTCCGCCTTCGCAATCACATCGTTTACAGACGGGCTACTGTCAGCAACGCAACATAAGCAAAAGATAATTCAATTTAGGTCTCTGTGCATGTTTGTTGTGTTGAAGCTAAGTATGGAACTACATTTATATCATAATTCGAGAGCTCAATCAAACATAACCACGAGCGTATTATATTGTTTCACTCGCGCAATCTGACATCCCGCGCGCACAAAGACGAGGAGAGAAAAGCACAGCGCGTATTTTGCTCTACCGCGCGCGCAGACTGCTGTTGCCCTCTCTCCCTCTCCCTCTCTCTCCCCCCTCGTGGCTGAGCTCTGCGCGCGCAGACTATCTCTCTCCTCCGCCCCCGTGGTCGAGTTCTACGCGCTCGCTTGGAGTTGGTTGATTTCTACGCGCTCGTGTTGGACTTTTGACAATTGTGGGCGGAAACCAAGGCAGGCCTCTGGCCCTCTATGATTGGCCACTTTCAACGCCGACCCACCCCCTTAAAAAAAAAAAAAAAACTTTATTGCACCAAGGAGCCTTACAATGGTATCCAGAATACTTTGGCTATTAGGCTACCAGTTTAATCTAAATTTCCACAATCACAAACATGCCAGGGGGATTAATGGTTGATAATAATGACGACAAAAATAAAGAAAATTAATTGTTATCTTGTAACTCCGGCCTTGATGACAGCTTCCATCACAGACAGGAAGCTTGGAGAGTCTGAGCATCATAGGTCAGAGAGCAACCGATTGAAGAGGGAGCTGGAGCAGCATTCATGGGGTACGCTAAGTGAACAAAATTATATTTGCGAGATGATGTTAGGTTGTTTTAACATTGCATATTGGTTTGCATGCAACTAATGTTAGGCTAGCTGTTGAAAACTGCTAACTTAATGTAGCTAACGTTAACGTTAGCTTAGCTAACGTTAACCATATCTCTGCTCTCGGATAAGTTAGCTAACGTTATTTTAGCTCTATAACTGGCTGATGCAAGCCAGGTTGGTTGCTTGTTATGTTCATTTTCTATATCTAAGGTTATACTAACTGTGATGCCTCCTCCATCACAGCGTGTTTCAGAGAAAAGTTATCAGTCTGGTTCTGTAGCTATAAGTTCAGCTAACGTACCAACTCGCTTCCAAGCGGCTAACCTAACTTAACGTTAAGCAACTAGCTAATGTGTTGGTGTTTGTTTCAATCAGATTTATTCCCATTGCCTATCAGCAAATAAGATGTTTACATGCATCTGTTTATGTGTTGGTTATTTGGGGTCTGACTCGCAACAGTAGCCTACTACTGTTTAGCCTTTCTGATGCTATTGCATGGTTAAATCAATTATTCTTTATGGGGGTAAAAGTTGGTAGCCGCAGTGCTAAGTGGTACTTTGGAAATTTGGTTTGATAGTGTACTTGGTCTGAAAAGTTTTGGGAACCTCTGCTAGACAACATGACTGGTTTACAAGTATACATGATGTATGAAAATGTTATAAGGTGATGGGTGAACAAACTATCTAACTAACAACATACATACTTTCTCTGTCTTTGCTCGTCAGACCACTTGCCCGGTGCTCAGAGGGCAGACAGTCCAGTCGAATAACACAATTCAGGCTTATCATAATTATCACGGATTCACAGAGGGCTGGAGGGCACGGCTTCCTCTCCAGCCAACACAGAGAGCAGTCAACAGGTACCAGCTGTGCCAGGCTGATATAAAGGTACATTGATAAATCATTATGTCGAGCAGCACAGCAAGAATAAAAACTGTAGTTATAAACAGGACAGAGGAAACTCTTGTGGAAATATTTTTTAGACAAATTCATGGATAGCCTACATGTTTCGGGAGCTGCTACAGATGACAGCCTGTGTCTGCTGCGGACCCCCCTCACCCACAGGGTACCACCCTTGCAGACCTCCTGTGCCCAGACATCTTTTATACAATCCAGCATAGCTCTGCTAAATTTAATATTTTTTATCAGCAGGGTTGGTGTGAAACACTTTGGGAGCAAACATTGTATTGTATTGTATTTTGTATTATGTATTGTATATATTTTGTATGACTGCAACAGATGCAAAAAATAATTTCCGAAAGGACAATAATAAATCTAATCTAATCTAATTTACCAAGCTAATAAAGGGATCTATTGCTTGTAAGATGACATACCAATATTTAGTCATGTTACCAAGAGGTTGAAACACAGCCAATCAATCGTGTTGGTAGACAGGAAAAATCTATCAATACACTACCCGGACGCCCCTAAAATATAATCTATCTAATGTAATGTAATTTCACGCAACTTTTATTTTTGGCCATCCAGATCATTTTTGTGCCCTTCATAGAAAGGAATTTGGGCACCTCTGTTGTAGGCAGTGTAACATGCATCTTCAACTGGTGAAACAATAATTGATGAAAATGTTAATATAGTCCATTGCACTCTGTTCATTGCATAAAAAACATAGGTTGATATATTCATCTAATGCTGAAAGCCAAAACCTTTTGGAAGAACTGATTATGTCACGGGGTGACAAGGGAGATGTGGTGTGCTCCATGAAGCCGTGCAGTTTGAATGGGTTGTTGACTGACGACAAGCCGGACGGTGATTGTGTGTGCGCCTCTGTGCTCTTCTCCACTTAGCGTGACGGTGTCTCCACCTCCACCTGCCGTGAGGACCGTGGGAGGACAGACGAGACGAGACGGCGATGTGATACGCTCTAAAACGATAAGTAAAAGGAAGGTAACCCAGCCGTCCACATCTGTATGAATGGGTTGTTGACTGCTGACAAGCCGGACGGTGATTGTGTGTGCGCCTCTGTGCTCTCCTCCACTCAGCGTGACGGCGTCTCCACCTCCACCTGCCGTGAGGACCGTGGGCAGACTGTCATAGCCCCTGCCGGGAGGATTGTGGAAGGACAGACGGGACGACGAGACGGCGGCTTGGTACGCGCAGAGAACTGCACGGAGCGGTGGCAGCGAGCCACGGGCGGAGCTACAGGGTCACGGAGGGACCTTGCACTTTCCCCAGACTCAGACTGGAGCGAGCCCATCGACTGTGCCTGAGGGGGAGAAACCACTCAGCTGCTCAATAGGCTTTTTAACCCTTTTTATCTTTAACTACTGACTGGCCAGTAGCAGGTTTTAATTATTGTTTTTGTACACCCTTTTAGATTATTTTGTAATAAATCATTTTATACCTTAAAGTTACCTGCCTCTTGTGTCTGTGTTGTTGTGGCCCGGGGATTCCTGATACAAACCTGTGACGTAATTTGGCATTGGTCGGCAGGATCCCTTTACCACACTTCACAGTGCAAGATGTCAGATACTGAGCAAGAGAACGAAGGCTTAGCTGGGCCAGCTGTTGCCCCCACGATGGCCATGCCATGGTTCATGGCTTTACCTTTTATACCAAAATTTTCAGGAAAAGATGGTGATTTCAAATTTGGAGTATGGGTGGAACAAATGGAGTCTATGCTGAGGGCACAGGGCCTAGACACCCAGCAAAAAGTTGATTTTCTGCTTTGGGGATCACAAAAAGAAAAGTGATGCTACTAGAACCAAACCAGCGGGGGTCCTCTACAGCCATTTTAAAATGATTTATTACAAAATAATCTAAAAGGGTGTACAAAAACAATAATTAAAACCTGCTACTGGCCAGTCAGTAGTTAAAGATAAAAAGGGTTAAAAAGCCTATTGAGCAGCTGAGTGGTTTCTCCCCCTCAGGCACAGTCGATGGGCTCGCTCCAGTCTGAGTCTGGGGAAAGTGCAAGGTCCCTCCGTGACCCTGTAGCTCCGCCCGTGGCTCGCTGCCACCGCTCCGTGCAGTTCTCTGCGCGTACCAAGCCGCCGTCTCGTCGTCCCGTCTGTCCTTCCACAATCCTCCCGGCAGGGGCTATGACAGTCCGCCCACGGTCCTCACGGCAGGTGGAGGTGGAGACGCCGTCACGCTGAGTGGAGGAGAGCACAGAGGCGCACACACAATCACCGTCCGGCTTGTCAGCAGTCAACAACCCATTCATACAGATGTGGACGGCTGGGTTACCTTCCTTTTACTTATCGTTTTAGAGCGTATCACATCGCCGTCTCGTCTCGTCTGTCCTCCCACGGTCCTCACGGCAGGTGGAGGTGGAGACACCGTCACGCTAAGTGGAGAAGAGCACAGAGGCGCACACACAATCACCGTCCGGCTTGTCGTCAGTCAACAACCCATTCATACAGATGTGAACGGCTGGGTTACGTTCCTTTTACTTATCGTTTTAAAGCGTATCACATCGCCGTCTCCGTTCCTCCAGTGGCCGCACTAAACAGGTTTGGCGCATAGTAGAAACAAAGTCAAACTTGATAAGGCACAGCACACAATTGCCTTAAATAATACACAGCACACCATAAGATTATATGAAACAGCACACAATACCCAGTCACACAAAATAATAAACAAACTGCACGGCTTCATGGAGCACACCACATCTCCCTTGTCACCCCGTGACAATTACATCACATGATATGCTATAAATATGGAATGATGACTAAAAGTGGGATTTTACTGTCTTGTTAACTGTCAGGATATTCACGAGCCGGACATCGACTGGGGCGTTGACGTTGCAGCTGACTGGAGAAGATGGTGATGTGGAGCAACGATGGACGTTGCAGCTGACATGGTGTGCTGGTGGTCCCTGAATTTGACGGCCCATTGAACGAACACCAGCTAGCAGAGGTTTAGTTGCTGATTGAGCAAAATGATGCAGATGCTGACACCAGGAACCTTTACCTCCTATGTCGTGAATATGTGGAAGCTGCTTTGTCAGATGTTTGATGATTTGTTAAGCAAATGACCCATGTCTAATTGTCAAAAACTTTCAAGGCCTTAATTTTCTCTTCCTCAAATTCAAAAAGTTTCAAGGACCCGTGGGCCCTGAGCCATTTCTAAGTGCTACCCATCTACAAAATAAATAACATTATATACAGTATATATATATATTATCAAGGACATGTATTTTTTATTTTAATTTTGAAACACTCAGACATTTAAGAGAACAAAAATGTCCCATTAAAACTGCAATTTTTGATCCAACTGCCATTACAACATACTGTAAATGATGCAGTCTGTTATGTTGGGGTCCCATTCGGGACTCTTGAAACTATTTTACATCAGATAGTGTCATCTCTTGTTTGGCATATGGAACAAACAATCTTAAATTGCTGAGTTATAAATTTGTTTGTCTTTGAGGAAGTGTCATTTTGGTACAATACCCAACAATGACAGTAGGTGGCAGCAGGTTAGCTGTCAGCATAAACAAGAAGGCATGTCAGACTAACGTTAGTATACCCAGGCTGTGCAGTAAATGCTATGCTTCAGTTAGATTATAACATCTATGTACATAGATAACAAAGAATGTTTCCTGTGAATGCTCTATGTTTATGTATCTGTCCCTATAGAAATAAACTTTTCAATCAATCAATTTCATCTGTTGAACCATAATTTGTTCCAAAAGGAATTAAATCGTAACGTTAATTAAAATGCCACAGAAACATTAGCTAATCAACACAGAGGTGCAAAGATCGGTTCATCAGATAATTTCCCCTGTATAACACTTAACACAACAATATGTCTGACTACGGATAAATCAGATGATGACGATATGTAATGGAACACAACACAGCTCAAGAATTTCACACGTGTTGTACATCGAGACGAGCATCTTGTAGCTATCTTGCAGATAGCTATTCCTTCAAGTTTAATGATCTCTTGTCTTCATTCACAGTATTGTCTAGCCAACAAATTATATTGTGTGATACTGTAGCTCTCACAAGCATATTGTACTCGTTTCTGTATACTTCTGTCTGATATTTGGAGCTGTTACTCTAGAAATTGGCCATTATTTATTTGGGAATGTCTCACCTCATATTGTTGTGAACGGCATTTTTTTTTACGTGTGGCTTGCCTTCCATAGCAACTAACCAAGGGAGCAGGACTTAGCGAAGGGTGAATTGTAATGTCTAATGGCTCTCATGTATAAAAATACAAATACATTTTTCCTATGAGTCAATGCAGCAGCCTAACGTTGTCTTGTCTGTTCATTTAACTAACTTTTTTTTATCAGACAATGCAATGATGACACATCACCTGTCGCTGGATGTATATTAACCTGCTGGAACGACGACAGAACATGAACATTGCAAGTGGCTACTATCATAAATTGCTTTACTACAAACTGCCCTTAACCGTTGGCATGGTGATGGTCACATTACTGGGATCTGCAACACAGATTTGTTGATCCCAATTTTATTTGTTAGGGCAGTGGTTCTCAAATTGGGGTCAGGAGGCTCCCAGGGGGTCATTGAGGATGTTCTAGGGGTCCCCAGCAAAAAAGGGGAATACTGTATTCTTAGGTTTTGAGGAGGTAGGCTACTATTGGAATGGTACTTCAGGTATTGCTAGCCTTTCAATCTAATTGGTATGCTTTTTAAGGCATAGTCACTTTAGATGAGTTCATACAGAATACATATCTAAATACTTTCTAACTACTGTAGCCTACTGGATGAATTAGAAACTGTAACATGTGCTTAAGAAACTTTATAAGACTATAAAGATCAGACTCTCCAAGCTTCCTGTCTGTGATGGAAGCTGTCATCAAGGCCGGAGGAGGTCCGTGTTTACAAGATAACAATTAATTTTCTTTATTTTTGTCGTCATTATTATCAACCATTAATCCCCCTGGCATGTTTGTGATTGTGATACCAGTGTAAGGCTAACCTGACGCTGCCAGATGGATGTAAGTTCGTTCACATTTGTTTCACAAGGTGGATTGTGAATTTGTGGAACAATGCCGCCCCCGTCTGGTGGAGTCAGGCTAGTGTAAGGCTCCTTGGTGCAATAAAGTTTTTTTTTTAAGGGGGTGGGTCGGCGTTGAAAGTGGCCAATCATTAGAGGGCCAGAGGCCTGCCTTGGTTTCCGCCCACAATTGTCAAAAGTCCAAGGCGAGCTCGTAGAAAACAACCAGGGGGGGGGGCAACAGCAGTCTACGCGCTCGTGTTGGAGTTTACTCCAATGCGAGCGCGTAGAACTTGACCACGGGGGCGGAGAGAGAGAGAGGTCTGCGCGCGCAGAGCTCAGCAAAATACGCTCTATGCTTTTCTGTCCTCGCTCGTGCAGTGTTTGTGTGCGCGGGATGTCAGATTGCGCGAGTGTGAGTATGTATTTGCGCGTGTGAAACAATATAATACGCTCGTGCCATTTTGATATAAATCTAGCTCCATACTAAGCACTAAATGAGTGAGTACAGTAGCGGGGCGTCTCTCTCCTTTGAGAGAGCCTGCATTTCACTCAGTAGGCTACCCCTAAAGTGAGAGTTTATCAAGCAACATGACGAGTTAATTTGCTTTTGACATCCCACGTCCTGCGATGTGACTATCGCGCATGCGCACATTGCGATGACGATGTGTAAACGATATATCGTGCAGCCCTAGACTGGAGTACAGTGTCATCGCCACCATCATCTATGAGGCTCCCTGAATTACGTTGGAATAAGGAATAATGGATTGAAAGAGGAAGTAGCTCATGTTCATCAGACAATAAGAGCATTAATCAAGAATCCCACCTGCATTTGACCTTTTTTCTACAGGGAATGACACTAGTGAAATATGTGTCTGTGGTTTTGTTCTTTTGAATTCATGCAAATGGGGCATTACAAATGAAAGATGAGGGTGAAAAACATCTGATGATTCTGCTTCAATCTGTGCCTTAACATTTAAAACAGATGGATGGCTTCATTGGTATCAATTCTGTTTCTGCTGAAAATGTAATATGGAATATCAAGTTAATGATCTAAGGACAGTTTTCTTTCTTTCTTTCTTTCTTTCTTTCTTTCTTTCTTTCTTTCTTTCTTTCTTTCTTTCTTTCTTTCTTTCTTTCTTTCTTTCAGTAACCTGTCTTTGAAGTGAAGCTTTGCTGATTTTCAACCCGCTTTGTATCATTATAATGTCAGTAATATTTGCAGATGGGCAAAGTTTACCTTCTCTTCATGTTTTCCTGCACAGATTGTTCTGCAGTTGATTCCAGGCACTGCTGTATCAGAATGATGTGTAGCATTCTGATACGAGAGAGAGAGAGAGAGAGAGAGAGAGAGAGAGAGCAGAACAAACAGGGCATACTGGGGCGATACGGTTGAAATCAATATCACGATAGTCAGGAGTAGGGATGGGTATTGAGCACCGGTATTATTTGGTACCGGTTCCTGATTGGTCGGTACCAGGAGTATTGATAACGTTCTGGACGTTCGGTGCTGCTATCGGTATTCTATTTTAATTTGTTTTACCGTCCCTAACGATGATGAAGCGGCACCAGGCGTTTAATGTTGGGTATTTACACTCCTGTCCTGTCACTACTACACTTGTGGCAGGTTTAAAAGATTGAAAAAATTAGTATTTGGAAGAAAACTAATTTTATGATAGGAGGCAGAATCACACAACAGAGTCTGATAAAGCGAGCGACTGCCCTGCACTTTGCCAACTCTGAACAACGGACAGCGACGGTGTTCACTTTACCTGTAACGTTATGCTTGCAGCTAACGCTACATCCTGAGCCATCCGTTCAGCAGATAAAGTTGGTCCACAAACTCCACATAATGTAACTCCATCATGCTGGTTTGTTTCATAATCCTTTGAAAAAGGGTGTGATTGATCCAGAGTAAATGAAGAAAATGTTTTGTAAATGAAAATATGCCCCAGTAAAGAGATGTATTGCAGGCAACTTTGAGTGTCGAGTTTCAGTGAGGTGTGCAATGCATTCTGGGTGTTGTAGTATGATTCCCCCTTAAACGTGACATGGCCATGGGGAAAACAGGTCAAAGGGCTCCAATTAAAAAATTATAATAATTGCATATTTCTACCAGATAGGTGTCCTAGTTTTAATAAATCGTCATATTCACAGTGGTGAAATAGGCGTTCCCAGGAATTTAACTTTTAATAAGTAATAATAACAAAATAACGTTGAATCTATTTGCATCTTTTCATGTCATGTCTTTATTTTTTTGCACCAGATTATGGAGAGTATAGTATCGATAAGAGTATCGATAAGTATCGATAACCAGTACCGATACCGGAACCGGCATCGATAAAAACGATACCCATCCCTAGTCAAGAGTCAGTTTTGAAATATGCCAATGTATCACAATATGGTCACAATTAGGGCTGCACGATATTGGAAAAAACTGACATTGCGATATTCCCTGCCCCTGCGATATATATTGCGATATGAAAAAATACAGATTTTCACCAGATTACCAGAATAGCTCTATTTTAAAGAAAATAATACTTCTAGAATGATTGGGATGATTTTGTAGAGGAGTCCATCTGATTTTGGAGGGGAAATTAGGTATTTTAATGTTTCTCAACCACTGGGCTGTCGCCTATACTGTAGGCCTCAGAGCGTCATCTATCAGGGTGCATACACATTTTGACCATTGGATTTCCATGACTTAGGCTACATACATGAAAAAGTGAGTAAGTTATGACATTCTACTTTAAAATGTCACTAGCCTACACTTCACTTAGTGTAATGCAGCCTTTAAAACCAGGGAAAGACAACATGTAGCCTATGCTGTATCACCATATTACCATATCCAACATCTAAGACCATATAGTCTCATATCACAATATTGATATACAATTGATATATTGCCCACCCCTAATATTGAGTGCCAGAATCTACCTCCCAATGATGCTATTTGCAGAAAAACATTAGATTTCATTGATTATAATCACTGCTTTCAACTTCTTTCGTTCTTCTAACGTTTCAATAAATCAACAATGAAACACCCCTGCCACTTTACACACTTGGTCTGACCCCCCGGAAACCCCCTCCAGAAACGACCAAGTGGTACACTCCGCATCTGCGGAGTTCCGGTTTTTGAGCGCAAGGCTGGCAGTACAGAGAGACGAGGATTCACATGCAGCCGACCGGTGACAAACAATTCATTCGTGAAAAGTAATAAATATACATTTAATTGCCCAGATATGTCTCTTCTCTTTTTATTTTCACTGACATGTTTTGTGTAAATAAGTCGCTATGTATGATTAACTCTACCGTAACGTTACTGCTATCATGTGATGCAACATCAGAGACTTGAAGGGGAGAGACAGCCACAGTGATAACACGGACAACTTCTCAGTAATCAGCCTTCGTGTCATAAGTTGCGGTCTTGCTTTTTGGTGTTTCAAGAGTAAATATCTCCACTCCACGGACATGTTGAGTTACAGCAGCCAGCCTGCTGTATGCGAGTGCGCTGCAAACTGTGGACAAGTCCGCCTCCGCAACCACATCGTTTACAGACGGGCTACTGTCTGTCAGCAACGCAACATAAGCAAAAGATAATTCAATTTAGGTCTCTGTGCATGTTTGTTGTGTTGAAGCTAAGCACTTAAATGAGTGAGTACAGTAGCGGGGCGTCTCTCTCCTTTGAGAGAGCCTGCATTTCACTCAGTAGGCTACCCCTAAAGTGAGAGTTTATCAAGCAACATGACGAGTTAATTTGCTTTTGACATCGCACGTCCTGCGATGTGACTATCGCGCACATCGCAATGTCGATGTGTAAACGATATATCGTGCAGCCCTAGTCACAATCACAATATGGTTCATGTAAGCAAAGTCAAATTTAGTAATCCAATTATAATTGTATCTTATATTATAATTACCTGGCGATATGATGCCACTGAATAGACAACAAATGATAGTAATGAATTATCGCACAGCCCTATAGGATATACAGCTGCACCAACTCCCGCCGAGAATTGCACCCCCACCATATTTTGGGACTGTTTTAACTTAAAAACAGGGATGCAAATCTCGGCAGGTACAAACTGCCGAGATTTGCACCCCCCTCCATAAAGCCAGGAGAGATCCCCAGGTCTCGAGGTCCTCTGTACCCGGACTTTAAGCACCAAAGTCGGCTTCCATGAGCCAGAAGAGAGCCCCAAGCATGGAAGTCACCTCCACGCGGATCTAATGCATCAAAGTCGGTCTCCATGAGCCAGGACAGACCCCCTGGCTTGGAGATCACGTCTACCCAGTCAATTATATCATTTTTAAACAGTTAAGTTTCCGTATAAATCATTACAATATGGTCCCGGAAGGTGGGGATGCAATTCTCGGCGGGGGTGCAAAACTCGGCATTACACCGGAACTGGAAGCTGCCAGGCCAAACGAGCAACAGCTGCAGACATTCTGACTCCTCTAACCCCAACTGGAACTAACTAGCACACAAGGAATCTATCTAATCTACAGCCTAGTCTGCCCTGTCCTGATCTACTATCTAAACTAATCTTAGCCTGAAGACTATAACAATCAAAATAATCTCGCTAAAAGGTTTTCAAAGTGGGAGGTGGGCCTCCCCAGGGGGGCTCCAAACAGTTGCAGGGGAGGCTCAGTGAGTGGGAGTGATTTATTTAATCTTATTTTGTATTAGCTATCAAAAGTTATCAAATTGCGTAGAATAGTCTAAATGTGCGTAATTTGATAAAGAGACGGTTGAGACTTCAAAGATACTGTACAGTAGTTTTGGAGATTTTTATGCCTCCGCCGGCGATAGCTGAGCCGGAGCCATTATGGTTTTGGGTGGGTTGTCCGTTCGTTCGTTAACGCAATATCTCAGGAACGCCTTGACGGAATTTCATCACATTTGGCTCAAACGTCCACTTGGACTCACAAATGAACTGTTTAGATTTTGGTGGTCAAAGGTCAAAATTCAAGGTCACTGTGACCTCATGAGCAAAAAATTTTAGCTCATTAAAGTGATATCTCAGAAACGCCTTGACTGAATTTCGTCACATTTGGCTCAAACATCCACTTGGACTCAAGGATGAACTGATTAGATTTTGGTGGTCAAAGTTCAAGGTCACTGTGACCTCACGAACAACATTTTCTACCTCGTTAACATAATATCTCAGGAACGCCTTGACTGAATTTCGTCACATTTGGCTCAAACATCCACTTGGACTCAAGGATGAACTGATTACATTTTGGTGGTCAAAGGTCAAGGTCACTGTGACCTCACGAACGCGATTTTCAAGCTCATTAACGCGATATATCAGTAACGCCTTGACGGAATTTCTTCACAGACGTCCACTTGGATTTTGGTCATCAAAGGTCAAAGTTCAAGGTCAGTATGACCTCACGAACACCATTTTCTATCTCGTTAATGCAATTTCAATCATGAGAGGCCAGTTGGTAGGATTTGACAAACTTTATTTAGCAATCGGCGTGCATGGCAAATACTTTGGCGCATGACTCCATTGGCCAGTGGCGCTGCTCTTGAGGCAAGAGGAGGGCACCTGCATAGGCTAGGAGATCCCCCCCCCCGTGGGGGATCAGGAGTCAAGACTCATTGGTGGTGGACTGGGGAGGTGGGTGGGGAAAAACAACGCTTCGGAGGACGGCTTCAAGGGAAATGGACTGCTGAGAGCTAGCTGCTGCTATGATCGGCCAGAGAGAGAGAGAGGTGACGTAGAACCCTTGCTATATATATGAGGATTATCTGACATCATATTTGACGTCATAGCAGGCGTCATGCTAGGGCTTTGAATGACTACGTTATGCTAGAACTTGACTGTCGTCAGGGGATGATCGGATTATGCATGAGTGGCCTTCTGCTTGAAATATGGTCTGGAGACCTCACTTCAATCATGAGAGGCCAGTTGGTAGGATTTGACAAACTTTATTTAGCAGTCGGCGTGCATGGCAAATACTTTGGCGCATGACTCCATTGGCCAGTGGCGCTGCTCTTGAGGCAAGAGGAGGGCACCTGCATAGGCTAGGAGATCCCCCAAAAGGAAGATCTGATTACCGGAGGTTAATTGAGATCTGCAGGCGCCGGTAGTTGATTGTACTTTTCTGGCCTTCGACCTTTTTAGCGACTTACAGCTATTTGCGGCTGGCGCTCCCAACTCGGTCGGGCACCTCGCGATAGCGCTTCCCAGCTTGGCTCACCTGGCCGCCTTGGCGCTTCGCGATTGTACTTTTCCGGCCTTCGACCTTTTTAGCGACTTACAAGCTATTTGCGGCTGGCGCTCCCAACTCGGTCGGGCCTTCGATCTTGGTACGTACTTTTCCTGCCTTCGACCTTTTTTGCGACTTACAAGCTATTTGCGGCTGGCGCTCCCAACTCGGTCGGGCCTTCGATCTTGGTACGTACTTTTCCTGCCTTCGACCTTTTTAGCGACTTAAAAGCTATTTGCGGCTGGCGCTCCCAACTCGGTCGGGCCTTCGATCTTGGTACGTACTTTTCCTGCCTTCGCGCTCCCAACTCGGTCGGGCCTTCGACCTTGGTACGTACTTTTCCTGCCTTCGACCTTTTTAGCGACTTACAAGCTATTTGCGGCTGGCACTCCCAACTCGGTCGGGCCTTCGATCTTGGTACGTACTTTTCCTGCCTTCGACCTTTTTAGCGACTTACAAGCTATTTGCGGCTGGCGCTCCCAACTCGGTCGGGCCTTCGATCTTGGTACGTACTTTTCCTGCCTTCGACCTTTTTAGCGACTTACAAGCTATTTGCGGCTGGCGCTCCCAACTCGGTCGGGCACCTCGCGATAGCGCTTCCCAGCTTGGCTCACCTGGCCGCCTTGGCGCTTCGCGATTGTACTTTTCCGGCCTTCGACCTTTTTAGCGACTTACAAGCTATTTGCGGCTGGCGCTCCCAACTCGGTCGGGCCTTTGATCTTGGTACATTAATGTTTGACTTGGCGCTTCCCGGCTTGGCCTACTTGGCTGCCTTGGCGCAACTACCCTGACTTTCTCCGACTCTCTCTTTCTCTATCCCCCCCCAAAAATGAGCCGGGGGATTTTACTGCGCCTTACTGGGCGCCATGCTTACGGGGAGCCACCACCAACGAGACATTTTAAAGTCCGGGACACTGTTCGTTGCCATGCTCACCGATTAAGGGAGGAGGGTTCTTTGGGCCGCCAGTATGGCCGCCTGCTCCGGGCGGATGTAGCTGGAGAATGCCGATGAGGACCAGCGGCCCATTTGCTGGAGGGAGGCGGAGGACACTCCTTGCTCGGCGGCCGAGGTGGCCGCTCCGATCCTGAAGGAGTGGCTGGAGTAGTTCTTTGTCGGGAGGTTGCATTGCTGGAGCGTCTGCTTGAGGTGCAGGGTGAACCAGGATCTTGTCATGTGGTGACAAGGTGTGATGAGGAACAGGGGAGCCGAGGGGCCGGTCCGGGGCGGTGACGGCCGGTGATGATGTCATCAGATAGCAACCATATTTTCCCCTTGAGCAGACGCCCGTTTGCTACGGACTGCTCATAGCCCTGCTGGCGCAGCTGGGGCCAGACCACGGGGAAGTCTGGGCAGATTCACGGTGATTGACGGGAACCGGCTTGGAGAAGCGCTGAAGCTGGAGTGCCGTAGCATCTCGGGCACTATGGGCAGACTGAAAGGTCCATGGGGCGAACGGTTCATTCTGGCGGCAACAGCTGAAATGTAGTGCTTAATGCATGAGATATAAAGAAACTGGTTAATAAACAAGTGAGAGAAAGCGATGGTTTCACCGCCTTGCAAGTGCACCATGGACTGCTAGTTGCAACTCGCAGTGATATGTTATGGTTGGCCACATATAGGATGGGGTTCGCAGCCTCTTGTTACCTGACTAGCGTGACACTGTATCATTTATTTTAGCTTTGGTATTGTTTATGGTTAGGAAAGGGGCAAAGCCGTCTCTACTTTCTGAGACGGCTGAGGTCCTTCAACGTCTGCCGGACCATGCTGAGGATGTTCTATGAGTCGGTAGTGGCTAGTGCCTTCCTTTATGCTATTGTGTGCTGGGGCAGCAGGCTGAAGGCAGCGGATGCCAACGACTCAACAACTGATCCGTAAGGCCAGGGACATTGTGGGGCTGGATCTGGGCTCTCTGACTGCGGTGTCAGAGAAGAGAACGTTGTCCAGGCTACGTTCCACCATGAACAATGACTCGCACCCACGCCACGGCGTGCTAGTCGAACACAGGAGTACGTTCAGTGAGAGACTGATTCCACCTAGATGCAGTACGGAGAGGCACGGGAAATCATTCCTGCCTGTGGCCATTGGTCTATTTAATGCCTCTCTTAAAAGAGCACCTCGGAGACGCTCAGTCTCCCTGAGACTGAGCCAGCCTAAACTGTGCCTGGCTGAGCCACGTGTAACGTATAGGGCAAGCCGACTTAATATAGTCCAGGGTGCAATAATGATAATTGACAAGAAATGTATACTTGCCTGACGTATTTTGTATTTTGCTACTTAAGGGGGAATTATGCTCACCCTGCCGTGAAGGGCGCGTGGGTGGAGCGAGGGGCGGGCGCGTCAAATTACGTAAATTTGTTGGGCGTGGTTATTCGCTAGCTCCGTCGGGCACTCGCGCGGTGCAACATTTTTTTCCTCACAGCGCGAGCAGCGCACGGCTTCTCTCCAAACATGTCCGCTTTCGAGCCACTGAACCCTGAACACAGAGCTGTGTTTTCGCCACATTTCTTGACCCATGTGGTAGGCTATAAACTTAGATTTGCAACTGTTAGTTTTTAGTCATTTCACCAAGTAAATGTGTTGTGTTGAGAGCATTATTGAGAGAGATTAAAAGCAGCACAGACGGTAGTAGGCTATCAGGGCTGAGAAGTAAAAACGGCTTTCAGTAAAAACAAGTTTGGTGAGTCCTTCATGTGCTGATGTGCGGTCGTTTGAGAGTGAAAGCGCACTCAGTACTGCACAGAGTTTCATTGCGACTTTTCACGGGCTGTTCTCACCATTGTACAATACATGCTGATCACTTTCTGAGTATAATGGCATCTGCCCCAGCGCGAGGTCTACACGGTGACTCACGGAGACTCGCGGGGCCCCACCCCCACGGAGCTTTGCTCGAGTATAAGAGCACCTTTAGACATTCCACTTTTTTTGGTGGTGTATTAAGACCGGGTAGCTTGACACGGAAAAGACGTCAGCATTCCCTGGGCCGTCTGGCTTCGGTCTGAAAGTTGTGCAGTAACACTCATTCTAGCTGATGCTCAAACAAGCTCCATGGGCCAGGGGTGTTAGAATGGCCCCTTGCGTGGTTATTATTATTATTATTATTATTGTTATTATTATTATTATTATTAAATTGTGACTCCCGCTGGCCATTTGCCAGAAAGCGATTTCCGCTTAGGCGTCGGAAATAGGCAGGCTGAGATGCCCACTGGATAGGATGGTCAGATCACAGGCCGAATAACTAGTCAGTCGCCTCGCTTTATTTAGTCAAAGCACGAGGGACACCTACGGTACATGTGGTGTTTTCAGAGCAATGTAAGACAGTATTTCTGTTTGGTGGGGCGGGCCGTTGCGGGCAGACGGAGTATTAAAGAGATGAATACGTCTGAATTTTACTGGACTGGTAGATTGCCCGTTTAAGTACTGAACTAATGATACTTTCCTCATGGGTCCTTTCGCATCCACGGGTGACTGGTCCTCCGGGGTATGCTCGGTGTGCTGTGGTCGTCAACCCCGTCCTTGGTAGAGCCTGGGGACGCGATGATCGCGGCGCGGAAGCCTGAATGCTTGGACGCCTGGACACCCGTCCGATGAAGAATAGTGGGGCTGCATGCATGCTGCTTGCTGAACGAAAATGTTAGTCACTGATTGTCAGTCTGAAGGTCTGTTGTTGACTTGGGGCGGACTCCTGGCTGGAGGGAAATGGCCGCTTTGCTTGAGCCGATTTGCTCCATGAATGGAGATAGCAAGGAAAAGATTGGCCTTCCGTCTCGGAAGGCCAATGCGCTCCGTGCCGATCCGGAACAGGGTATCGTTGTTTGAGCTGTCGTCGCTGCCCGTGGACTGTTCTGGCTCGGGATCCGACATACCAGGAGTGGGGAGCGTTGAGAGATCCGCGGGGATTGTCCACGGGTGGAGAGGACTTGGGGGTGCTGATTCGGTCTGCAGATATGGTGCAAAACAACGCTTCGGAGGACGGCTTCAAGGGAAATGGACTGCTGAGAGCTAGCTGCTGCTATGCTCGGCCAGAGAGAGAGAGAGGTGACGTAGAACCCTTGCTATATATATGAGGATTATCTGACGTCATATTTGACGTCATAGCAGGCGTCATGCTAGGGCTTTGAATGACTACGTTATGCTAGAACTTGACTGTCGTCAGGGGATGATCGGATTATGCATGAGTGGCCTTCTGCTTGAAATATGGTCTGGAGACCTCACATCGCAGGAATACCTTTACTGAATTTTGTCACACTTGGCTCAACCGTCCACTTGGACTCGAGGATGAACCGATTACATTTTGGTGGTCAAGGTCACTGTCACCTCACGAACGCCATTTTCAAGCTACGCAATATCTCAGTAACGCCTTGACACCATTTCTTCACATTTGGCTCAAACATCAAAGTCTGGACAGACATGGATGTCGACTGCTCACTTGGCGGAGGCATATCCACGTTTTGTTTTTTGTTTTTGTTTTTTATAGGCATCCAAGAACTTAGTGAAACTAAGCAAGCAACCTAGGGGAGGCATCTTTTTGCAAGCTTTGTCTGAGGGAAGGTCCATGGTCTCAGACTTTGAAAAGCTCTGATCTAGCTGGAATCCCTCAGCCATTTAAGGAGAACCTCAGCACACCCCATCCCATTCCCCACTCCCACACCCACAAAGATATGAGAAATGGGGCCCAGGCTGGAAAGCACCAATCCCCCCCCCCCCCCCCCCCCCCCCCCACACACACACACCCCCCACCCCCCAGAACACTCAAGAAAACGTTTCCACTTGGAGACTGGACCCCGAGGATTGTCTCACCTTAAAACCCTTTGTGAGAAAAAAGGAGACGAGGAACCTTGTCCGGGCCGATGCAACTAGGGACCCCCCCTCCGGGGCAGACTGAGATGCAATAGATGCCAGGCTAAAGATTTTATGGACTTAAAAATACGGAGATAAATTTGCCAAAAAAAGACAAAGAAAGTTGAAAAGGTAAAAAGAATAAAAATGTAGCTCAAAAAGTCGAGTCTATGAATGTTAAATTCAAGACACTTACTTGCCTACATGGCAGTACACCAGACCCACCCGATCTGCAATCTATTGATCTGCAGGTTCCAAACCTTACCTCGCTGCCTCCACCCTTGCAGGTCGACTCGGGCCTCCATCGCTACGTGGGCTCTGAAGTCACTCATCCTCCTTCTCATCCCTGGTGCCACAATGGTGGAACAAGCTCCCCCCTTCTGTCAGAACGGCCAAATCACTGCCCATCTTCTGTCGGAGACTATAAACACACTAGGGCTGTCAATCTTCCTCTATAATCAAATTCGATTTTCATTGGCTTTATTATTTTAACTCATTGAGTGCCATGGACGAACATGTTCGTCGTTTCGTTTAGTAACGTAGAGTGCCAAGGACGAACATGTTCGTCAATTGCGTTTTTTGACGGGGGGATGTCGATCTAAGCCTCTTACATCGCCTCTTACAATATGGGAGCTATTGAATGTGTCTAACCTATTTTACAGAACCCTTAGGTGGCGACAGTGCTCTCCCGATTAGACAAAGGCCAGGAGAAAAGAGAGAAGAAGTCATGAGGAAACGGAAATCGCATCGATATGCTTGAAGCATAACGTTAGCTGTGCCTGTGAACAGCAGTCATCTGCTGCCACAATAGACTACTTGCACAACTCCACTACTTCCTGAAATGAGTAGGGCATCTTGGTTTCCTGTCCTACACTATTGGATGAACTGATTAATGTCAGGTGTGCCTGACTGCTGCAGTCACAACAACAGTGATCAGGCACACCTGACATTAATCAGTTCATCCAATAGTGTAGGACAGGAAACCAAGATGCGCTACTCATTTCAGGAAGTAGTGGAGTTGTGCAAGTAGTCTATTGAGCCCCATCTGTGTCCGCTGCGATAGCCCATCCATATGATTTAGTTGCCGACACGGCGACACCAGCGTCTTTCTGAAAAGTTACATTATTCTCAGCTGGGAGCCGAGGACACGCTGTAAAAAAGCAGGGGGATGCAGCGGACTTTTCAGTGCAGATCAAACTCAGAGCAAACCGCAGCAGAGACACTCCTCCCACCATGGAGGAGGAGGAGGAGGGGGGTGTGGCACGCAGGGCACTGCAGCATACAACCATTGACAGTACACACAGACCCAGGCAGCAGCAGGCTCGATGCATAGAGAGCAAACAAGCTAGAATAGGCTATCTGATGCCCACCAGCAGTAAATCAAGACCAGCAAGAAGGTGTAGGGTCTGCGCACGCAGGGGCCAGCGCTGCTGGTTCTAGCTAAAACATATTATTTGGCCAAACAAAATTCCTTTGTTTTCACTCTTTTATTGAAGGAAATTATTTTTGAGGTGTCATTATATCAGAAAATATTAGCTTCAGAGTCAATGATGTGCTTGAAATGTTTAATTTCACAAAAGGCTCATTATCTCAGCTTCTAGAAAAAAATTGCTGTTTTTCGTTAAATCAAGCTATCTTCTCCGGCTCATAACTAAAGAACGGAAAATGGGATCAATAAACTTTTTTTGCAGATGATAGAAGAGAGTCTCCTCGTTCTTTGTGCGTGTTCGGTGTTTACATAGTATTAGAACACGGCTCTCTCGAATACTCGATTCTGATTGGTCAATCAACAATATTCACCGGTCATTATTTCTCGACAACCGACCGCTGCTCTGCCACACCTGGATTAATCAGTTGGTAAGAGCATTTTGTCCGCAGACGCTACTAATTAGGCCAACCAGTTGCAGCTGTGGTGTCTTGTGTGCCAATTACGAATGAAACCGCTTTGTGTTGAAAACGCTATTAAAAAATCTATTTGAATAATTATTTTTGTCAGATTATTGAATGATTTAGTTGTAGGCCGTGTTCTAAGCGGGATAATGTATACTGAGCCGGTGATTACTGGAAATAATGACCTTCAGGTGAATATTAAGCCCTCCGCTGCGCGTCGGGCTAAATCATTCACCTGTCGGTCATTATTTCCACAGTAATCACCGGCTCAGTATACATTATCCCTTACATATCACACAATATTCTGTGGGCCTCGAGAAATCACTGAAAACGCTCTGAAACTCTGGCACTGGGAGCGTCCGTTCTCCAAAAGCGGCTGGCACTCAATGAGTTAATATTCGAATTTTAATTAATAAAAATGTAACTATTGTAACTAAATGTAACTGAACTGATAAAAAACGATATACTTTGTTTTCAGACCGGGTGAAATGTTATGTCTCTCCTGATTCTAAACATAGTTGAATGGCTTGGTTTGTAAACCAAGTAAAACAATCTTTATAAGCATTTTACTAAATGTAGATGGAAAAATGACTGGAAGAACAGGACATAATGTTTGTAAGTAACGTTACAATTAAACCCCTACACACGGAACTTTTAAACTGGTTATGAAATACTGGCAAATGAGACCATCAGCGAGGGGATTGGATATTTCCTTATATACGC
Organism: Poromitra crassiceps; assembly: GCF_964638095.1. NCBI lineage: Eukaryota > Metazoa > Chordata > Actinopteri > Beryciformes > Melamphaidae > Poromitra > Poromitra crassiceps. The sequence goes on along the minus strand of NC_139628.1, from coordinate 18,444,479 downwards.
CTGCGCAACGCTCAGGACCGGAGTGGGCTGTACGTGCAGCGGAGGAGAGCAGCCGGGCAGTGAAGCCTTTTCCTGCCTGCGGCCTAGTCCGGTCGGTCTTTTTGCGCTCTCAAACAATTGAAAAGGACCGTATTGCACCAAGAAAAGACTGCGGAAATGAGGAGAGTTTGGGAAGGTATGCTCCACTAGTCTCACGTAGTCAGACGGCACCGTCGATGTCAGCAAGCACTCAGGCACTGCGAGTCGAGAACTCCCGAGTTGAGGCGAACGCGTACGAATACATGTGAAGAGAGGGGAGGGGAGAGAAGCATCGTTAATGCACTGCAGATGCAGACTCAGAAAACTAATCATTCATCACATGTGACAAAAGGATTTGTTTTCACATGCTGGTTGGCCAAAGCGAGACAGACGAGATTTGCGTATGTTAAAAAAAGAAAGAAAGAAAAAAGTTTTCCAAAAAAAATTATAATCGATTTTTATTCATATTTATGCAAATCGAATAATATTCGAATATCACAATTTGTCTCAACAGCCCTAAAACACACCTCTTCAGGTTATACCTGGACCCTTCTTGAACTAAGCATTCTTCTTCTTCTGCTTCTTCTTAAAAAAATCTATCAAAAGCTACTTATTCCTACGTATTCCTTCTTAAAACAACTTTCAACAAAAGCTACTTTATTCCCTTTAAAAGTCAGCTGATGGAGACTGAGTTGCACAGTTGATTTCACTACTGGTGAGTGGTGACAACATGTGCTATTGTAAGTTGCTTTGGTTAAAAGCGTCTGCTAAATGATGTAATGTAATGTAATTAAAACATCATTTCTATTTTCTTTTCTCACATGCAAGTGAGCACCTGCTGCGGGAAGGTGGCCGCCTCCTGCTGCGGGAAGATGGCCGCCTCCAGCTGTGGGAACATGGCCGCCTCCTGCTGCGGGAAGATGGCCGCCTCCAGCTGCGGGAAGATGGTCACGTCCTGCTGTGAGGACAGGCACTACAGGAAACTGGCCATTTGCAGCAGCATCTGCATCCCCTGCATTGGGATTGTGGCTCTGATCAATTCAGTCAAGGTACATTTTTTATCATCATTCTTTCACACGTCTCAGAAATCAAAGGTTAAAGCTGCACTTGGCACTCGGTTTGAAAACCTTCAATATCCAGAAATCCTGTAGTGTGACATCAGTAAACTACACACAGCAGCTCATGCTTAGGAGACAGTTTCGATTTAACTCTGAAGTTCCGATTCATCACTAACTGGATGAAGTGTACATACTAGAAATTTCATTTTGGCAAATAGGATGGATCCACAGAGTCTCAGTTAGTGGAGATGGGACAATCTTCTCTATTGTCGCTCCACTTTGTGATTTACTCTAACTAGAGATGCGCTGATCGACTTTTTTTCAGTTCACGCTCCGATTTCAATACCTGAATTTGAATAGCTGCGCATACCAATACTGATTGCGATACCAGAGCTCTTGCCAACTCTTCCAAGGAGCTGCAGCTCCACCTTTACATACTACAACTACATGAAGAAAACTGTCATATACAGGTCTATATATATATATATACACTATGGCCCCTATCGTTGCATCGGCGTAGTTTCTAGGCCGAGCGCCTGGCGCAGCGCAAAGCAGTGGGCGTGGACCAGCGCACTTGATATCGTCGTGCTGGCGCTACACGCAGCTTAAAGCATTACAACCACGCCTTTTAAGCGTAAAATTATGCACCGTCATGCTCATTGGATAAGTGCAATAAACGAATCGCACGCTTGCCTTTTTAGCTCCAATTCCAGTGGTCCCGCAAAACCTGACGAAATCCCAGCGCTCTGCCCCCCCCCCTCCCTTCATCCAGTCTGTCTGTCTCCATTATAGGCTATTATTCCATATTATTATGCTTCTCAAACCAATCTAACTGCAGTTTAAATACTGCAAGCATGTAAATACGCTACACTATAGCAAGATCAAAGTGAAAAGAATGTTCTAAAGGCATCAGCTAGAAAAATATAGCCTATCCCTATATGATGAGATTAATTTTATATTGGTGAAAGTTTGTCCAGAACGATATCGTTTTCTCTCCCCTGCTGCAGGTAGAATGATGCACATAAATATACCCTACATTATGTAAAGTCATTGCATAAATGTGTTTTTATTGTAAAACTAAATGTGAATTAGGGCCAAGTTATGGGAGCGGACATCACAGTATAGCAGATGCGCGTTCCGCTGTCACTTATCTAAATCACGTTAAATCGACAAGGGATATATATAGGCCCAGGAGGACATATATGTTTCACTTAGGGTGGTGTTTTAATTTCGATGTTTTATTTGGTCCAATATTGAAATGTTCTACAATTGCAGGCTGTGTTACCATTACACATTATTTTAGATCGACCTTTTATATCTATTTCGCCTCATTTGGTTGCTATTTAGTAGCGAAATGGAGTACCCAATTGCATGCTGGGACATTCACAGGCAGTGAATTTACAACTGCTATTTCCTATAGGACGTGTGTTGTGTCTGTCTGAGCGAGGGAGTCAGAGAGAGCAGTCGGTATTGTGCCTGTCAGACTGAGGAGAGAGGGAGAGAGTGACACAGAGAAGGGTGACAGAGGAGAGAGCCAGAGGGGAGGGAGAGAGCCAGAGGGGAGTGCTCCGCGCAACTGGCGCACTCTGAATAGGCCTGGTTTTCAAAAGCGCAAAGCGCTAAATTTACGCCAGGTGGGAAGATAGCAGTACGCCGAGATTTAAGGCTGACACGCCCACTCTGGCCCATTCTGGGACTGCGCCACGCCCATTCGGCCTAAAGCACATTTGGCAGCGTAAAGCCATATTGATATCGTCCCAAAACAGGCGCAAGGCACATTTTTTTGCGTTTAAGGCCCGTTCTAGCGCCGAAGGCCTGTGGGAGAATAGGGCCCATTATATATATATATATATATATATATATATATATATATATATATATATATATATACAGGTCTATAGCGTCTTGGAATTGTCTACCAAGCGGTGTTTGTTGCATCAAAGGGAGGGGTTGTTTTAAACGGAAGCTCAGAACCCATCTGCACTCACACACACACACTATCACACACACATTGATGTTGGTCACAATCACTTTGAATTTACTTTCTATGTGTGTTTTCTAAAGTACAGAGAGTTGTAGTGACCATATAATATTTGGGCTATAGGCCAGTTAGGGGACTAGCTGACCATGCTATTGTCTGTTTTGATTTGTATTGCTTTACTATTCAGTCTGCTGTGATTTTCCTTTGTGCTCATTGCATTTTACTATTGCTTGTCATTTTACTATTGCATTTTTACTATTGCTTGCATTTTACTATCGCTTGCCATGTACAGTAATGTGTATTGTGCGTGGACTCCAGGAAGACTAGCGGTCATCTTGGCGGCAACTAATGGGGATCCTTTTATTAAACTAAACATAGTAGCTGGCTCCTACTGTGAAATCAGTTAGTATTTGATTTGGTCATTCATTATTTCATAGCATTATTAGTTACCTTGTTCATAATATTCCACAATATTAAATTCAACAATTAATAAAGGTCATTAGATATTTCCAAAACAATTGACCTACTCAAAATTATTAAAAGAAGATTTCAACAAACACCCCTGCCAATTGACCACATTTGGTAAAGTGGGAAACCCCCCATATATTTATAAGACTAAGGACATGTGATGTTACTAGGTCACTATTACTACTACTTACTAGCACTGTTTCATGTTATGTTACAGTGGGTTTATGGTCCCACACAAGCTATGAATGGAATCTGGATCAGAACGTGTATCGACGTCAGTCCTATATCCAATTATGTGAATTACGTCAATATCGGCACCCGGTACCGATATCCCATCTCTACAGTCTCTAACATGATGGGTGCATTACATGACGACTTGCCTAGTGCAGCTTCAAATAGTCCTAAAACAGGATTGCTTAACACTTGTCATAGACAGCATGAGTTGTTTTTTCTTTTGACTTTAATGTTTGCTAAACCTCTTGTTGTTGTCTTTACTGCAACAGGCGAGTCGGGCAACTAATCCAGAGACAGCTGACCACTATTCCCGTCGGGCAAGAAGATTTGGCATCATTTCCATCGTGTTGTGGCTGACTCTTCTGATGTTTCTGAGTATCCCAGTATTACTAATAGTGGTGCAATTTAAAATTCTGTTCCTTGTTTGATTAATCTGTCGATTCTTTTCTCAATTAATCGATTAGTTGTTTGGTCTATAAAATGTCAGAAAATGGTGACAAATGTCAATCAGTGTTTCCCAAAGCCCAAGATGACGTCCTCAAATACCTTCTTTTGTCCACAACCAAAATATATTCAGTTTACTGTCGTAGAGGAGTAAAGAAACCACAAAATGTTCACATTAAACCTGTGTCAGGTTTAATGTGAGTCAGATAATTTTGATTTTTTTTTTGCTTTTTAAATCAAACCGAATCCATTACTAAAATAGTTTTGTGATTAATTTAATAGTTAACAACTAATCGATTAACAGGAGGCAACAGCAGGGGTGATGACCTGACCTGAACACCGATCAACCAGCTTTGTATCATTACATCAGTAGTATATCAGGAAACTGTAAACAGTTTTGAAGTCATTCATTTAGTTTGACATTTATTGACTTGAATTGAGAAGGTACTGGCACCAGTGATGCCAGTCATGCACAAATGACATCACTGGTCCACAACCTAACTCAAATCAACTCTCATTAACTGTCAAACTAAATGAATGACTGCAAAACTGTTTACGGTTTTCTGATATACTACATGTATGCTGGTTGAAAATCGGTTGCAGTTAACGGGATTATACAGGAGAACAGTTTAGCAGTTGCAAATAGTTTTAATGATTACTTTATTAATTCTGTTTTGGAACTGGGTGGAATTTTTTACAAAAACCCAGTTTCCCATGGTTTTGACCAGTGTTGGGCAAGTTACTTTCAAAATGTAATAAACTGCATTACTAATTAAAGTAATTTGAAAGTAATAAGTCTCTGTTCCTGGGTCCAAATACATTCACACAGCCTAACAAATATGCTCCCGTCAGGTGGGGATGCTGCCGGAGCTGGGGTGCAAAACTCGGCATAACACCTGGACAGCAGACTGCAATCTTCCCTGCTTTAAGGCATGCGCAAACAGGTGCGCAAGCGCTAATAGGGGATATTGCCTATCGACATTCGTTACTGATTACTCCTTAAAAAAGTAATAAAAGTTACTTTACATTACTAGTTATGTTACTAGTTACTTTTCTTTTCTTTAAAGGGAGACTTATACCACATTCATGACAACTCGGGACCGCCGGAGGTTTCATCTCGGAGCGTCCGCCCCATGGTCCGCCCCTGGCATATTTGCGTTCACACAATGGTTCACACTGCACTTCCCGATCGGAGGGAAAACACTGGGAAAGACCACGGAGGGTTCTGGGAAGTGGAGGCAGTAATGCAACATTTTGGATGAGATGTGTGGATATGACATCAACTCGGACGAAGCGGAGCTCTGAATGATACCCGAATTTCCGAGCTGTAATTCCGGCCTGAACGACTGTTCAAATCACTTTTTACAGGTTGGAACCAATTTTTTCTGGTGGTCCGACTTGTCTTGAACGGGGTATTACCCCCCCAGATTTCTGGCAAAACAGTATTCTACTTGATTTGAAAACTCTGCAGGCAAGATGGCCGCCTATAGTCCATTGTACCCTGACAGAATTCCTAGCCCATAAACTAACATAACTTGGCCAATGTAACATACAAAATAAAACAAACAGTAATGTCTTCATTTGATGTAGAATGCAGAGGACATGTAACTGGCTTGTTAAACTCGCATTCCAGGAATATTGTATTTACCCCAATGCTCCACGTTAACGTAGTTGGCTCGTGCCTCAGAGAGCCTGTTCGTCCTGGAACTCACTCGCTTTGCACCAGAACACACTCGATTTGGGGGTGGAACACACGGACCAGGATTGGTCCGTATGGAAACGGTTTTGCGCGAAATGGTTAAAAGTTAAATCTATTTGGTCATTCACTGGCGTTTTACTTCCATGTAACATAACTAACTAGCTGATTACCCATGATGCATTGCGCTGTTAAAGGGCTCGCGCTAAAAACGGGTCCATTGGAGTGAATGGAGATGGTGCAACTCTACCACAGGTAAACAAAGTTTTATTCAGCTCTATCAATATGAATGAAACATTAATACCACAGGTAAACAAAGTTTTATTCAGCTCTATCAATATCAATGAAACATTAATACCACACAGGGCTGTATTACTGAACGGGCATACCGGGCACTCGCCAGGGGCCCGAGAGCTCAGGGGGCCCATGAGCTAGAGTCTCTTCGCAGGCCCCTGAGCTCACTTTGCAGCTGAGACTCTAGCTTATGGGCCCCTGAGCGCACTTTGCAGCTGAGACTCTAGCTTATGGGCCCCTGAGCTCACTTCGCAGCTGAGACTCTAGCTTATGGGCCCCTGAGCTCACTTCGCAGCTGAGACTCTAGCTTATGGGCCCCCTGAGCTCACTTCGCAGCTGAGACTCTAGCTTATGGGCCCCTGAGCTCACTTCGCAGGCGGCCTGCGAAGAGACTCTAGCTCAGGGGTGCCCAAATTCTTTCCCATGAAGGGCCAAAACTCAATCTGGGTGGAGGGCCGAGGGCCAAAAATAAACGTTGTGGAATTACATTAAAATGTATTGTGTTTTATAGAAAATTAACATTCTAAATCTAAAATAACATTTCAATATAATAATCTACTTTTTATCTGTTTGGTAATTGTAATAATTTGCAATTGGTTATATATATTTAAAAAAAAACATCTGCATTTGTGGGGAGCTTAAACATTTAATCAGTAAACACCCAGTTAAAAACAGTTGTATTTTCCACCTTTGTAATCAAGAGAGAAATTTGACTTAATTCACAACTTGAAAAATCCTCAAGGTACTTTGAAAATCAGCTTTATTGTTCATCTTTTGTAAACAATTTGCCATGACAATTTGCAGGGATGCAATCTCAGGAGTGAACACAGTATATCTGCAGCCACATTCAGACACTGTTTCACAAAGTCACCACATGAAAAAGCTGTCCACCCTTTGCAATCAGTGCAGATATCTGATAACTTGCCCGAGTTGCATTCTGGATTAAAAAAAATCGGGGGGCAAAAAAAAAAAAAAAAATTTTTTTTTTTTTTTTTTTTTTTTGCGCTGTGAGGGGGGGCCCGTGAGGGGGGCATGCCCAGGGGCCCGTGAAGTCATAATCCGTCTATGATACCACAGGTAAACAAAGTTCAATCATGAGAGACTCTTAATATAATTTTAACAAACTTTATTGAATCAGAATAGACAGTTGAGTATGGCGTATGACTCCATGATGTGACGCTCCTCTTGCTTATGAGAGAGGGCGTCGGTGCTGTATGAGAGGCTAACAGCTCATTGAGTCCCGGTGCTTTTAGCCTCTCTGGTCTCCACACTTAGTCTGATTGCCGGGCAGTGCACAGAACGGATCCGACCGTAGGTGAGACCTCCGCAGGGAGGTTTGCAGGGGTGGTAGGCCCCCTGCACGGAGCTCCAGACGGCCGAGCTCCAGACATGGCCGGCCCAGGGCTCGACTCTGCTGCAGCCCCAGCCGGGGTGCAGGGTGTCGGGCCCGCAGCAGATGGTACTTTGTGTGCCTACCATGGTGACAACGGGTAACGGGGAATCAGGGTTCGATTCCGGAGAGGGAGCCTGAGAAACGGCTAGCCACGCACCTTTGCCTGCCAGTTTGATTAGACGAATGGCGTGGTCTATTTTCGCATAGTGGAGGGAATAAGGTTCGGGAAGAATGAGGCTGTTTATGCTTTGAGTGGGGCCATGATGAGGCGCTGACAGGTCTATAATTAGGCGCTTTTTGCCGGAATATTTGCGAGTGGCGACGCCTACTGGACTTGTTCGGAACACCGGGAAGGGGGGAGAATCAAATGGGCCGATTATGAATCCTTTTGATAATTCCCTGCTAAGGAGTTGAGAAACTACTTTGGGCTCTTTTTGAGCCGTTTGCAGATTTTTAGAGACGTGGGAAATTGTGGGGGGAGAAATTACTCCTATTTTGAACCCCTGGGAGAGGCCGGTTAAGAGATGATCGGTAAATACGCGATCAGGGTGGCAGGCTAATTCGAGGCCCAGGGCTGGGATGTCGATGGGGGTGGATGGAAGGGAATTTATGATTTTTAGCCCAACTTTTCTTTTTTGGGGAACTGCCTTGGGGGGCGGATCCTGCGGGGGCAGACGGAGCAGGGGTGCGCTTCCCTGCAGGCGCTGCAGACGTGCAGAAAAATGCAGTTAGGGTATGTGCAAACTCCCTCATTAAAATTATTGCAAATAGCCATGTTGTTATGCATAAATACCTTGCGCCCCTGGCGGTCTGATTGAGATGGCTGGAAGGTTCCCTGCTGGAGGAGGGGGGGTGGACCGGCCGGAACCGGGGTGTTGCTCCCGGAAGCCTGAAATGCGGCCGTAGGGCATAGGGGCGCTGTGTGGCCTACTTCGCAGCAGGAAAAACAGCTGATCGCCTGATGACCGCCCGTGACCAGTACCAATAGCTCAGTATCCAACACGTACCTAAGGTGGAGGTCTCCCATCAGAGCCAAGTACCCGTCTAACTCGGCGCGACGGCTGGGATACACTGAGCATATAATGTCGCGGAAAACCCCGAACGCAACGAGGAATTTGGTTGGTGATAGATCTTTGGCGAGACGGGGGTCGGAAGATTTCAGGACGGCCGATATATCTTGGCCGCCCGTTATCTTTTTGCTGCACTCAGCGGACGGCAGGATAATGCTGACTAGATTGATATCTCTGCCTTGGAGGATCATGGATCGAAGCCTGGGCGATACGTTTGCTGAGAGTGGGATATACGGCCTCCCGTATGCGGGGGAGGGGATGGCCGAGGCGAGGGTATTCATAGGGGGGATGAGTGCGGGGAGGGGAGGGAACTCGGCGCACACACCTGGATTTTGAGACGGGGCTGGCTGGGCTGATATCACCGGAAGAGATGCCGGCTGAAAAGGGGGATACAAGCCTGAAACCTGGGGCGGCGCTGTTTGGGCTGCTGCCGTGGGGAGCGTGGGGCTCGCGAGCGTCCTCAGCCGGGCATCGATGTCGACGAGGGACCCGACCAGTGAAGACATCGTTGCGATCAGGGGATCATGGAGGCCTGGAGGGGCTGGAAGCCTTGGCGCGTCCGCCGAGGAGCCGGCGGTCTTGGTGCGCTTCGCTGGGCCTTTCTTGGAGGTGGACTTCTGGGCTCTTTTGCCGTGGCCACGGCCTCCGGAGTGCTGTGCGGACTGCGATCCGGGCGAGACGAGGACCTCCGTGACGTTGGATCTCTTGGAGGTGGACTTCAGGGCTCTTTTGCCGCGGCCACGGCCTCCGGAGTGCTGTGCGGACTGAGATCCGGGCGAGACGAGGACCTCCGTGACGTTGGATCTTCTTTTGCGGCTGCGGCCCCTGGTGAGGGGAGCGTCGCGTGAGACGCCTGAGACGCCCGGAGATGAAGCCTGGGGATTGGGGATTTGCCCGGGGCTGGCCGGGGCGTTGAACGTGCTCTGGAAGAAGGCGTCCATGGCGGAGCTGAACTCCTGCTGCTCGTCTTCGGACTCGGACATGGTGCTGGACTGAATGAAGCTTCTTGCTCTGGAGATGCTGGATGAATGCGTGATGCTGACATGAGGTGAGTGATGACTGCACAAGTGTGATTTAAGCTGTGGTGATGGGGGCTTTATATAGTACCAGGAGAAGGGCATTTATGATGTCATAACTGACGTCAGTTGGGCAACTGACGTCACACTGCAAAGGTGACGTCATGGAGATGGTGACGTCGGAGATGGTGACGTCATTTGGGCTGAGGGGTATGACAGCATGGGGTGCTCTATTAATGCCTTATTTGGTCTTCCATGATTGAAATTCAGTCTAAGACTACACTTGTATTCAGCTCTATCAATATGAATGAAACATTAATACCACAGGTAAACAACATTTTATTCAGCTCTAACAATATCAATGAAACATTAATACCACAGGTAAACCAAGTTTTATTCAGCTCTAACAATATCAATGAAACATTAATACCACAGGTAAACCAAGTTTTATTCAGCTCTAACAATATCAATGAAACATTACACCACAGGTAAACCAAGTTTTATTCAGCTCTAACAATATCAATGAAACATTACACCACAGGTAAACCAAGTTTTATTCAGCTCTAACAATATCAATGAAACATTAATACCACAGGTAAACCAAGTTTTATTCAGCTCTAACAATATCAATGAAACATTACACCACAGGTAAACAAAGTTTTATTCAGCTCTAACAATATCAATGAAACATTAATACCACAGGTAAACAATCAATCATTATAGAGTACATGGGGGCTCTATCGTTGCATCGGCCTATAAACTGCGCCCGGCGCAACGCAGATTGGTGGGCGTGGATTGGCCCACTCGATATTTTGGTGTCGGCGCTACACGCGGCCTTAAGCATTATAACCACGCCTTTTAAGCGTAAACTTATGCACTACCTGCTCATTGGAGAAGTGCAGTAAACGCATCACAAGCTTCCCTTTTAAGCTCCAATTCCACGGAGCGATCCAGTCCGGTCAGAAAAGCAGACCGAAGCGCTCTGAGCTTCCCCCCCCCCCTCTCTGTTTCATTCCCCTCTGTCTCATATATAATATTCCATATTATTATGCTTCTCAAACCAATCTAACTGCAGTTTAAATACTGCAAGCATGTAAATACGCTACACTATAGCAAGACCAAAGTGAAAAGAATGTTCTAAACGCATTGGCTAGAAAAATATAGCCTATGCTATGTGGCCTATGTCATGATGAGATTAGATTGGTGAAAGTTTGTCCAGATTAATGATATTGTTTTCTCTCGCTACCTTTTCTTCTCCAGTGCTGCAGATGATGCACATAAATATAGCCTACATTATGTAAAGTCATTGCATAAATGTGTTTTTATTGTAAAAGTGGATGTGAAGTAAGCCAAGTCTTGTTGGAGCGGAGCCGTGTTGCGGCTGTCTCTCATCTAAATCAAGTTATATCTGCGTGGGATATATATAGCACCTAGGTTACATATATGTAATGTTTCACATAGGGTTGTGTTTGGATGTCTATGTTTTATTTTGGCCCATATTGAAATGTTTGAGAATTGCATGTTGTGTGAACAGAAACATTCTTTCTATCTACCACTTTAGGCAATTTAGGCTGATTTGGTTGATATTTCTTCTCGAAATGTATTACCCTCAATGCATGCTGGGAGATTTGAGGGAGAGAGGGGGAGAGAACAGCTTTTTTTCCATCGGTCTTTGTTCTGCGTGAGAGAGGGAGTGAGAGAGAGAGAGGGGGGGAGAGAACAGCCTCTGAATGACAGGGGCTCAAAACTACGATATAACCACTTTTTTCCATTGGTCTTTGTGCCTGTCTGACGCGCAAGAGAGAGGGAGAGAGTGTGAGATAGCAGAGGAGAGCTCCGCGTAATTCCAATATAACCGGCGCACTGAATAAGGCCTGGTTTTGAAAAGCGCTAAGCGCTAAATTAACGCCAGGGGGGGGAGATACCATTAGGCCGGTATTTAAGGCCGAAACGCCCATTCTGGCCTATTCTGGCACTGCGCCACGCCTCTTCGGCGTAAAGCGCATGTCGGGGCCTAAAACCATGTTGCTATCTTCCCGAGGCAGGTGCAAGGCGTGTTTTTTTTAGTTTAACGCCAGTTTTTGCGCCTAAGGCCACTGCAAAGATAGGGCCCCATGACTAAACACATACATAATTGACATAAACAAGAAACACTTATACAATTTGACCAGTGGGGGTCACTGGTGCGTGTGTGTGTGTGTGTGTGTGTGTGTGTGTGTGTGTGTGCGCCTCCGGCCGTGGCTATCGCCGGTGGAGGCATAAATACATGGAATGGAATGGAATGGAATGAGCATCTAGCATAAGGCCAAAAACATGACTTGCCTTATCATCTGCAGCTCATAAACTGAGAATCTAAAATCTAATCTAAAACTGTGTGAGCCTCAAAATCAGCCTTGCTTTTTTCCTATGCAAAGGTTTCCATCTGTGCAGCTCATTTCCAGCTCTCTCCACTTGTTTTATATAGGCTATAGCACAAAGTGCCTTACAAATTGTAAATACAAGTCCAAAGATATAAGAATACAGGAACAGAATTAAAAATGGCGTTACACAAGAACAAACAGAAAAATACAGTATACAGTATGAGGAACTGATTAAAAAAAATCTACTATAGCCTACATAAATACTATACTACTGTATAAACTAGTTTTAACAAATTAATAGAACATTTAAAAAGCATTCATGTAAATATTACTCTGTTGTTAAAATGGAAGAGCACACTATGACTTGTTCAGGACTCGAAACTCAAAATTTAGGAGCCATGGATTTCACGTTTTCTAAAATTTGATTGACGAGACAGCCTCTTGCTGAAGGATTGCACGCCACCTTATTCCCCATTGATGTCGGCTGCTACGGTTTCCCAGGAACATCAGCGCGCTCTTACAGAAGGTTGGCTTAGAACCCAAACAAATGAAGGAAGCCACTGACAAGGGAGATAGCCATGACAGCTGAGACCAAGATGGTTGTGATTGACGAGAGCCAGTTGGAACCCTTCTGCAGGCCAAGGCTAATTTGGTCTTTGCTACCCCACTCGGGTGAGACGTACAGGTAAAGGGGTGTGACCCTGAGATGCCGGCTGAAGACGCAGAAGGTTCCCAACAATGTGAATGCTCGGACCACCCTTCAAACAAAGAATACCACCACGAGGAGGAACTTGCAACACCATATCCTTGTAGCATGTTTACTTCACCTGTCTGACAGTAGAGTATGTTTGGTGCTCCATGGTGGCTGGACTGAGGCTCTGGTAGGTGGAATCTGGTTCAGATTTGGAGGTTGGAGCAGAGGTTCGAGTCTGCAACAAACAATATGAAGTTTAGCAATGTCACAACTTACAGAGTGGCAATCATGTAAAAAGTACTCCATCTTGCATGTATCCTCTGCTCTGCATTAACACTACACACTGTAAACAGTTTATATAATTTTAAAGGACAACATTTTAAAGGATTTCACAGTTTTCGAAAATTCTAACTAGTGCCCCCCAAACCCCCCCCCCCCCCCCCCCACTATGGCACTATGACTATGCATAAGTCCAAATTGCATGAAATGCGGCACCGCAATCCATCGGGGTCCGAGCAGTGCACTCCCCAAATTTGAAGTCAATCGGACGAATGTTTCTCGAGACAAACTTTTTGTGTTGCCAGTAGGTGGCGCTATGTCAAATTGCAAGAAACTCAGCACTGGATTATGTCGAGTTCCCAGCAGCACACTCCCCAAGTTTGAAGTTAATCTGCTTTTTGTGTTGCCAGTAGGTGGTGCTGTGCCGAATTGAACAAAATTCTGCACTGCTCTATGTCAAGTTCCCAGCAGCACACTCCCCGAGTATGAAGCCGATCGGACGAACGGTTCTCAAGATGAACCACTTTTTGTGTTGCCAGTAGGTGGTGCTATGCCGAATTGCATGAAAACAGGGCACTGCACTCCGTCAGCTCCCCCTTAGCACACGCCCGAAGTTTGAAGTCGATCCGACCAACGGTTCTCGAGATACGCAAAGGACAGAGAGAGAGACAGACAGACACTGCACAAAGTTTTATTCAGCTCTAACAATATCAATGAAACATTAATACAGCAGGTAAACAATCAATCATTATAGAGTACATGACTACAAACTACTAAACACATACATAATTGACATAAACAAGAAACACTTATACAATTTGACCAGTGGGGGTCACTGGTGCAAGTAAGTGTGTTTGTGTGTTTGTTTGTTTGTTTGTTTGTTTGTTTGTGTGTGTGTGTGTGTGTGTGTGTGTGTGTGTGTGTGTGTGTGTGTGTGTGTGTGTGTGTAGGTGTAGGTGTGTGTGTAGGTGTAGGTGTGTGTGTAGGTGTAGGTGTGTGTGTAGGTGTGTACGTGCATGCATGCACATGTGTGTGTTTGTGTGAGTGTTTGGGGAAGGAGAGAGGAGGAGGGAGAGAGAGAGGGCTGGCTCTCTGGAAGTCTCCCCCTTCTTGCCAAGATGGCCATCCTAAGGGAAGACTATAGAGAGCCCCAGGGATGATGTATTTTTGTAGTCGGAACACGGAAGTCCCGGACTTCCTGGTTCTTCACTGTTTCTGCCTATTGCATTTTTTAATGGGTTTTTGCCGCGATGCTTCAAATAAGGTCTCTGGGCAACGCAAGCTTAATCAAACGCGAACCAGTGTTCAGCCGGATAATCTTCACACATGAGGACCACTTTCATGAGTTTTGAAGCGTAAATGCGAACCCTAGAAGTAAAAAGCTTGTGCTAAGCTAATCCAGAACTACACAGAGTGTGGCATAGGCTTCCCCGTCACGTCACCACTCAACCTGGACTGTTGTTGATGTGTGCGCTGCTGTGCACGGATTACCACGGGCTGAACCAGGTGAGGGAAAGAGAATTTCCGTGTTCGTCCTTTGAAGTGATGACGTTATTGACGTATAATATCCCCGTCGAGTCAACAGTGTAGTCTCATTTAGCCGTTTGCTAGCTAGCCGCCCTTTTAACGGCACGTAAAAGCTTAAAAACTCATAAAAGTGGTCCTCATGTGTGAAGATTATCCTACTGAACACTGGTTCGCGTTTGATTAAGCTTGCGTTGCCCAGATACCTTATTAGAAGCATCGCGCCAAAAACCCATTCAAAAATCCCATAGGTGAAAACAGTGAATAACCAGGAAGTGTTAGCATCGATGTTTTCCGGACTCGTTCCTGGGGCTCTCTATTTGTACATGGGTAGAGTGGAGATGGGTTTAGGCCACCTTCACTGGCAAAATGGTGGCTTGGACATGAAGAGATTAGTAGGGGGAAGATTTTGGATTAATCGCTCTTTTGGGCAAATGGTTAGTCACAATTCTGATCAGTTAAAATCTCTCTAATTAGCACAGGGGTTCCCAAACTTAAAGGCCGGCTTTACTGTGGGGAATATGAATATATATTAAATCTCACGCCCCTAAGTTTTTCGAATCCGTTGAAATTTTTGAAATTGGTTGTTTCCCGCCAGAGATATCACCAGAAATCCACTCTGTGTGGAGGGGGGGGGGTGGTGGAGGGGAGGGGCGGGTGCGGGGACCCGAAATACTACATTTCCCACAATGCACTGGGCTCGCGTGGCCTTCGTTTACATGCCCACCCCTCAGGCATTTGGCTGATATCAAACTCCAGTAGGTGGCGGTAATGCACATATATGTTTGCCAACCGCCATAAAACTCAAAGAAGAAGAAGAAGGCTTCGACAATAAAACAGTAGAACAAGAAAAAATCGAAAATAAATCGAAAATAAAATTGCACCAAATTGCACCAAATGTAAACGGTAGTATATATGTCGGGAGATGTCTTCATAAAAAAAAATTCATGCATTTTAAGGCATTTTCGTAGGAGTTACGCGCATCTGATGTTGTAACTATTTTCTGTAAAAATGTGTAAAAATGGGTACATTGCTCAGCGTTGATTTCCTTACTTCAACTCACCTACTACTAGATGTAAAATTTGACGAGCTTTCCAATGCCGCCAGTCCCGTGTCTTTTGGTGCTTCCGTTCCAGAGATATGGTCTCTTGGCAAGGAGCTATGGAAAGCTAACCTAGCTACAGTATGCTATGCGGGTGAACAAGATGGCTGCCTTTTGCTTTTCGTCGAGAGCTCTGAAGGGGCGTGGAGGACCTCTAGAGGCGGGACCATGGCTCACAAGACTTGTAGTTCATAGGCGCTCAAGTTCCGCAAGCGGGGAGGGAAGCCGGGTGACGCGTAACGCGTCATCCGGCTTCCCTAAAAATGTGAGAGATGCCTTCACTGTCAGGCAGTGAAGCTCCAATTTCAAAAATTTCAACGGATTCTAAAACCTTAGGGGCGTGAGATTTAATATATATTCATATTCCCCACGGTAAAGCCGTCCTTTAAGAATGCCAGGGCCCACTTTGAAATCTGAAAATCTTCATCCACTCTTTAATCATAGGAGCTCTGATCGACACACGCGTTATCCGCAAGGGACTGTCATAGGGACTACCTTAGGCGTAAGGTTACGTGCATTGCGTAGTGATTAGGTCACGCAGAGATAACGCATGCGCAGTACGGTTGTGACCAGTTAAGTTCCTGTGCTGAATGCTGTTAGAAGCACACTGCTAACACTGAAGCTAAGATGCTAATAAAGAAACGGATGCTAAGAACAGAGCTTGTCGTCACCGAGTATCATTGAGCAAGTAAACAACTTGTACATGGTGTCAGAAGTAAAGGTCTGAACGCAGATAATGGCGAAGTTTAGCCCTCCCGAAGCCTTGGATTTTACCCGACCAGAGCAGTGGCCGGAGTGGCGCCAGCGGTTCCAGAGATACTGAACGGCTACAAAGCTAAACCTGGAAGACGGGGACGTGCAGGTTAGCACGCTACTGTATGCACTGGGCAAAGAGGCCGAGCAAGTGCACAACACGTTCGTTTTCGGGAGTGACGAAGAGGAGGACGACTATGAGGTTGTGTTGGACAAGCTAAATAATTATTTCGTCCCAAAAGTGAACATTATCCATGAAAGGGCTCGTTTCTACAAGAGAGCACAAAAGCAAGGTGAATCAGCAGAGGAGTACATCCGCACGCTATACGAGCTAGCCGAGACCTGTCAGTTCGGTCCGGTGAAGATAGAGAATATCAGAGATAAACTAGTCATCGGGATCCTGGACAAAGAGTTGTCTGAAAAGCTACAGTTGACAGCGGACCTGACACTGGAGAGAGCAGTGGAACTTGTGAGACAATCTGAGCAGGTAAAAGGCCAAATTAGCCAGCAGGCTAAAGCTAGCTCAGCCGATGCTAGCTACCTCAGCGAAGTGGCACATAAACACGGACACGCAGCGACCCCCCGTCAACAGTACAGAGGACGGGGAAGGAGACAAAACAGTGGCAGTTTCCAAACAGCGGGACACCGCGACGGAGGGGCAACGTCCAAGTGCTTCAGGTGCGGTAAGGACCACCCAAAACATGCACAGTGTGCAGCTAGAAATGCACAGTGCAGGAATTGTCACAAAGTTGGACACTTTGCTGTTGTGTGCCGTTCTGCCAGAGTGAATGAGCTCACAACAGTAGAGCAAGAGGCCAGTCATGGTGCTGGTGGAGGACAATTTTTAGGTGAAATAAAAACGAAGTACACCAAAATTAATGACTCTACTACACCATGGACTGTAAACCTGAAAATCTGTGGCACTCCTGTGACTTTCAAGATAGACACGGGTGCCGACACCAGCGTGATATCTGATGAAACGTATCACAAGCTCAGACACCTGCCTCAGCTGAAAGAGAACGACAGAGACTTTGACAGTCCTGGAGGCAAGCTCCAGTGTACGGGACTATTCACTGCTTTAACTAAGTACAGAGGCCAGCAGTACAGATTCAACGTTCACGTAATCCAAACAGCAAATGGAAGCAACCTGCTGGGCCGGAACGTTGCAGTGGCGATGGGGCTAGTCAAGAGAGTGGATGAAGTCCAGGAGATCCAGGGCACGTTTGGTGCAGACCTAACCTGACGCTGCCAGATCGATGAGTTTGCTTCAAATATCTGTTTCACAAACAACATCCATCTGGATTCGGCCAAGCTACATTGCTGAAGAGGGCGGTCACTTTTTTCAAGCTACTAGGCAGGTGATTGGATGGACCGTCTGTCTGTCACCGTCTGGGCTTGCCAGCGCCAACCAATCAGATCGACTTCCCTTCATGACGTAGCAGCGCCTGATCAGCTAGGACTACAATTGCTAATAGTTAGCATGGAGGTCGCAGATTTTTTGCTGTTTTTGTAAGGTGAATATTGGGTGCAACCATTGACTATTCAATTTGCCAAAAGAAAGAAGAATTACTGCAGATGTCTGACTGAGGATGAAGTGCAGGTAGGCCATTTTGCACGTTAAATGTAACTGATTGGATTAACTGATGTTACGCTAACGATAGCAACATTTGGAGGTTGGGGTGCTACGTCTGATGATTGATGATTAATGTTAACGTTAACAGCGATTCATTCATAACACATATCGTTGTTCGTTTCTTCAGGGAACTGATGACACGATATGACACCGAGTGGCACGCACCCTGGACGGCTAACGTCATGGAGACGCAACGCTCTCTAGCCTTTATGATCATGGCAACAACCAAATGCTTTGATACAATATAATGATTTAACGCTACTATTTAACTGGTGAATTTTAGCATATGTGTCAGTGGAATGGTAGATATTTACGCATGACTGGAGAATGTTATTTGCTTACTTTTGTAATAATAAACTAAACGGAAAAATGACGGCCGTGTGTGGTGTTGTTGTTACATAATCTGCTGGTCTTGAGGCACGATTGGGTCAAATGATAAGACGATGTAAATGCATAAAGATGTTGTCAGATGAATCTGCGAAAGGGAGCTGCCTGGAGCCCAGAGGACGTCAACAGAGAAGAGGAAAAACACCCTGGTTACACCATGCAGCATGTATTTGGATATAATCTCTAACTTTAAGAATGGTTCCTTGTTGATATACCGTATTCCTAGTATTGGCTCCCATGACGTTTGTTTACCCCCTATCTAAAGTACAAGTGCAAAATCTTAAGCTACCGGTATGTTCTATCGATAAACCAATTTCTCGAATAACAGCTCCAAAATATCAGACATATAGGACTACTATGCTAGAGCTATATTCACACTTCACAGTATAATTTATGCAAGCGGGGGAAAATATCAGATAAACGGATTGTTGTATTGTATCCTGAGATCTTTAATCTCGCCTGTATAACATAATATGTCACTCGGACACCAACGTGAGTTAACGTGGTTTATTAAACAGCAGCCAACATTCCAATCATAGCAGAATACACTTCAGCTAGCAGTAAAGGGACAATACATCACACTGATCTTTGCAGTTCTGTGTTGATTAGCTAATAATTCAGTGGCATTTTGATTAACGTTATGATTTATTTCGATTTGGAACAAAAATGATGGTTTAACAGATTGCATGTTTACTGGGCTGTGGTGAGAGTGAGAAGGGCTTTGTGTTTGTGACTTGCGTGAATGGCTAGCCGTTAGCCATTACAGCCTTACAGCTAATAAGTTATCCCAGCCTAGCGGTCTGAAGGCTATCTCCCCAAATTCTACAACAATGTCTTGTTTACTAACGTTCATAGTTGATAACATTACAGCAATACAGTTACGGTTTCGTACTCACTGTAAGATCAAGTGTTTAACGTTTATGTTAGCTTATTGTTTTGAATAGAATGTTTGACTAGCACACTGGAGCTAGCCTCGGTAGCCGCCGCCATGTTGAATAGTGAAAGAACTACAAACGCAGAGGCGCCTCTCGGTGGCGTCACACCCGGTCTCGCCTAAAGCCCGCCCCTAGCTCACGCTGATTGGTGCGCCTGTGTGGCGGCCGGTTTGAATGCATCTCTGAGGCCAGGGCCAGACTGAGGTGGATTGTGAATTTGTGGAACAATGCCGCCCCCGTCTGGTGGAGTCAGGCTAGTGCAGACCTGGGCCTCTTAAAAATACCGCCCATCAAGATAAGCTTGAGGGATGATGCTGTGCCATACAGCGTCAACGTAGCGAGGAGGGTGTCCGCCCCCCTGCTTCCCAAGGTCAAAGCCGAGCTAGAGAGAATGGTGAGGTGCGGCGTCATAGAGGAGGTCAGGGAGCCGACGGAGTGGTGCGCTCCTATGGTCCCGGTTCCCAAGAAGGCAGCAGGCGAGGTGAGGATCTGTGTAGATTTAAAGAGACTGAACAAGGCTGTGAAAAGGGAGAGGTTCGTCTTACCAGTCATAGACGACATACTGCCGCGGCTGGCAGACTCCCATGTTTTCTCGCTGCTCGATGCCGAGAGTGGCTTTTGGCAGATCCCGCTGGAGAGCGAAACAGCTAAATTAACAACTTTCATCACACCGATGGGGAGATACTTCTTCAAACGGCTCCCTTTCGGAATCTCCAGCGCGCCAGAGATATTTCAACGCGAGATGTCAGTGCTGTTCAGAGACCAAGAAGGAGTCGAGGTCTACATGGACGATATCCTCGTCCATGGAAGGGATGAGGAGGAGCACGAGAGGAGGCTTCAGAGCGTTCTCCAGATCCTGAAAGATGCCGGCTTGAAGCTGAATGACAAGAAGTGTCACCTGCGCCAAAAGCAACTGAACTACTTGGGGCATCGCATCAACGCAGACGGCATCCACCCTGATCCCTCAAAAGTAGGTGCCATCACAGAGATGCAGCCACCAGAGGACGTGCCAGGCCTGCGAAGGTTCATGGGCATGGTTCATTACCTGGGGAGATACCTGCCCAACTTGACAGATGCAGTACAACCCCTCAACGACCTGCTTAAAGATGAGGCTGCATGGACGTGGGACGCAGCCCAAGCCGACGCCTTCAACAAGGTAAAGCAACTAATCTCCACCGCACCCACTCTCACATTTTATGATGTAAATAAACCCACAGTGGTGAGCGCAGACGCAAGCAGCTACGGGCTAGGCGCCGTGCTGCTACAGCGGCATGCTGAGGGACTGAAACCAGTAGCGTTCTGCTCGAGGACACTAACCGATGCTGAGAAGCGCTACGCGCAGATAGAGAAAGAGACTCTAGCTGTAGTGTGGGCCTGTGAAAGATTCTCGATAGGGATGGGTACCGAGACCCGGTATCAAACTGGCCCCGGGGCCGGATTTCGGGATACCGGAGGATCAATAAGCTTTCACGTTAACGGTTCTCTTATCGGTACTGTCTGGAGTGGAGAAATTAAGAAAATAGATTTCCTCTATAGGCTATATAATTGCTAAATAAACGTTACGTTATCTTGCACATTTTATCTCACCAACTCCGTAAGACAGGCTTATGATGTGTTTTTTGCGATTTCCGAACGAGAAAAGGGATAATCTTTTCCGCGTTGCGCTCTCCGTCAGAGAGAGACACAGCTGCTGCCTGCAGCCAAGATGAGAGGAGTAGGACTGAGAGAGGGGAGGGGAGGGGCTGGGGGCGTGCCTTACAGCACACACCACACATGCAGGGAACAGGGAAGGCAGGCAGGCAGATAGACATGCAACTGAGCAGAGCACACGTTAAGAATGGCTGAAAGAACGAAGCGGTCTAAAGTGTGGTTGTACTTCACTCGAGTCGATGGTGACAATTCACGTTGTCACAAGTGCAATAAAACCTAGTAAAGGTGGAAACACGAGCAATTTGTCTAAACACTTAGCCAAAGTGCATCACATTCAAACGGAGAAATGCACCGTTTTTGACAAGCCAGCTCGCCCTCCATCATCTCCTGTCAATGATGCCACGGCTGCTGTTACCCAGTCTACCTCATCAGGTAACATAATACATAATGTGAACGTGGTAATGATTAAGACAAGAGTGTAAAACATTTCCCAACGGTTTGGGTGTGTTAATCATCATAAATCCAGTCTGATATAAATCGTCAGGTGACGGTCATCAACTCATCATCTCAGTTGTCGTTCAGACATTTTACTTTCAGAGCAGGGGGGGATATTTAGTGATTTGGGGGGAAGTGCAGCAGACAGATACTGTCTTGCTTTATTTTTATTATGCTTTCAGTTTCCCTAGCTGAATGTTGGTACTGTATTGGCACAGTGTGGTAGAAGGATATTTTAGGATATTTACATTAATAATAAAAACGCACCCATTAAGATTTTGCAACTTTTTTTGTTAAAGCTGAGCCTGCAGCTACAATGAACCAGCCCAGTCCCACTGTATGCTGTTGCTGCAGTTTGCTACTCATGTGAGGAAATAAAGCAATTTCTATTCCTAATTTGTCTCTTTTTCCCCCCTTTCTCCTCTTAAAAATAACAAAAAGAACCGACAACAACCAGTCCCATTTGTTTCTGGGTTTTTTCTCTTAAAAATAACAAAAAGTACCGATAAGAGTACCGTTAAAGTACCGGATCGATAAGGAGTATCGATAAGAGTACTAGTATCGTTAATTCCTTAACGATACCCATCCCTAATTCTCGACCTACCTGTATGGCTTAGATAGTTTCACGGTCCATACAGACCATAAACCACTGGTCCCTCTTATCAATAACAAAGATCTTGATGCAGTTCCTCTGAGGTGCCAGCGTTTGCTCATGCGCCTAATGCGATACAACCCCACTGCAGAGTATGTGCCGGGCAAAACACTAACAGTAGCCGACACACTATCCAGACAGCCACTACCGTTGATACTGAGTGAAGTGTCAGAACTAACTTGTGACGTTGCAGCGTTCGAGGATGCAGCTCACACAGCATGGCCCGTGTCTCCTCCCAAACTGGAGAGGATCAGGCAGGAGACTAAGGCGGACCATGAGCTACAAGTGGTCAGCAGATTGGTGACTCAGGGTTGGCCAAAGCACGTGAGTAACGTCCCAGCACAAGCTAAAGCATATCACCAGTGGGGCAACAGCCTGTCAACCTCAAAAGGACTTCTGCTGTACGGGGACCGCATCGTCGTCCCGCACAGTATGAGAGGTGACATACTCCACCGTTTGCATGACGGACACCAGGGCATCATCAAGTGTCGCGAGAGGGCACGCATGAGTGTGTGGTGGCCTGGGCTAGAGAGCGAGATTCAGGAGCTGGTGACAAGGTGTCCTGAATGCATGCAGTCCAGACCGACACAGAGGAAGGAGCCTCTGATCACAACACCACTCCCAGAAAGGCCCTGGCAAAGGATCGGAGCAGATATCTGTGAGTACGCAAAGCAGAACTATCTGATCGTCGTTGATTATTTCTCTCGCTATCTGGAAATAGCTCACTTGCCCGACATGACAAGTGGGACCACCTGCGCGCGACTGAAGAACATCTTCGCCAGGTGGGGCTGTCCAGATGAGCTATACACAGACAACGGAGGACAGTTCTCAAGTAGGGAGTTTAAAAGCTTTTCTATAGCTTATGACTTTAAACACATCACTTCCAGTCCCCACTACCCTCAGTCTAATGGGGAGGCTGAGAGGGTGGTACAAACTGCAAAGAAGATCCTCCGGCAGGATGACCCGTTCCTGGCTCTCATGAGCTACAGAGCCACACCACTACAAGCCACGGGTGCCAGTCCTGCACAGCTAATGTTGGGCCGCCAGATCAAAACGACAGTGCCCACAGTCGACAAAGTCCTGTCTCCAAGATGGCCGGACTTCACAAAGGTACGCGAAGCTGATGCCAGAGCAAAGGCGGGCTACAGGCGGGCCTACAACAGACGCCACGGCGTCAGATCACTTCCACTCCTCAATCCAGGGGAGAGCGTGGCAGTGAAGCTTGACGGCGAGTCAGGTTGGACGACAGCAGGGACGGTTCAACAGCCACACTCAGCTCCAAGGTCCTACATGATCCAGACAGACCACGGAACACTGCGGCGGAACAGACGCCACCTGCGACCAACCTTCCTTCCTGTTCAGGAGCCGGGTGAGACAGAGGGCGCACAGGTGAGCGAACAGCCATCACCACCCCAGCCTTCACCTCCGGCCTCGCCCCTTCCAAATTCACCTGTCAGAGAGACTGTTCCACCGGAGCCCGTGGGACATCTCCCTGCTCAAGCTCGGGTGACTTCCAGGGGAAGAGTCATCCGTCAGCCTGAGAAGTATAAAGACTATGTTGCTGCTTAACACATAGCTTGCCCAAATGGAGCACAATAAACTCTGGCAGCTATGGAGGTGATTGGGGAGTCGGACCCCTTCACTTCAGAATAATTTGGGGAGGGAAAAGAAAAGAGTTATGAAAAAAAAAGGGAAAACAGGGGAGGAATGAATATAAAACATAAATGTGATAATGAAAATGTATGGGAAAGGGAAAAGAAATGTTAATGTTGTTTATCGAAGTTCATGTTTATGGCACTTTACGAAGTTGTGAAGCACTTTCCTAATGAAGCATTTTCTGTGTATCTGTTTACAGGAGACCAACAGCATTATAGAATGTCTCGTCAGTTATACATGTTTTCTAAAAAGCACCGAAATGTTATTCTACTGCATGTGCATGTCTGTGACTCAAAAGAGGGGAGATGTCATGTAGGGACTACCTTAGGCGTAAGGTTACGTGCATTGCGTAGTGATTAGGTCACGCAGAGATAACGCATGCGCAGTACGGTTGTGACCAGTTAAGTTCCTGTGCTGAATGCTGTTAGAAGCACACTGCTAACACTGAAGCTAAGATGCTAATAAAGAAACGGATGCTAAGAACAGAGCTTGTCGTCACCGAGTATCATTGAGCAAGTAAACAACTTGTACAGGGACGACCCCAACGTTAGGTAGCTCAATAGAGACAGTCCGAATGTCTGGGAACACCCACAAAATGTTAAACGGCTGGCGCGCGAGTGGGGTAAAACTGCCCATATATCTCATGGGCTGACAGTGACTCACCAAAAGACGGTGCTGCCAGTGGCGGTTCTAGGCATCTGGAGGCTCCAGGCCAAGCCACGAAGGAAACCCCTACCGGTGGCGCCCCGAAGGCTAAAAAAAAAAGTATCTTTAAGAAAGAACATGAGGTGTTGTGTTGTTTTGATGTTCTTTGTGGGGGATATGGGATATGATAGTCCATGTATGTCGTGTAAATCCCTCATGTTCTTTCTTAAAGATAAAAAAAAAAAAAAAAAAAAAACTTTTTTTTTTTTTGCTAAAACGACTAGTCGACTACCTTTAGGTACGACTAGTCGACTAGGTAAATCTACTAGTCGTGAATGCCCTAATGTGTAGTGTTTTTGGGTCAATATTTTCTTGCACCGAATTGCCACGGATGCCGTCCGGGGACTTCCGGTTTACTTCCGGTTTCCACCAGTGCAGATCATTAGAGTATCAGGATCTGTGTAGTTGCACATGCGCTGTTCACTCTCAAAAACAAAGGGATTTGGGAGGGCTCTGGGCGCACGTATCTAGCGACCAAGTGGAGGGGTCAGGTAGAGTGAGTGTCGTGACGTAGGCTAGGCTACGTAGATGGGTAGCGACGCAGTATATATAAACACTAGTAGCAGTCCCACGCCGACGGCTTTGTTGTCTCCCTGCAGCATGCGCGCGAAGCAAAGAAGTTTGTTTTCAACTGCCATAAAACACAAAAGACGTTTTGCAAGAATGGAGAAAGAAAATTCTGTGAAGTCACTCAAAACGATACCGTTTGAGAGACGGACTTTACAGGAGAAGCATCGAGTGAAAGAGCTTGGACCATGATCACCCTGAGCTCGCCATTAAACAACAGGCTACAGACAGAGGAAGAAAATACACTCGGGTCTTTTTCAGACGTTTCTAGTAGCTAGTAACGTCCGTTACTACTTGCTTGATTTAGGGCTGGAATGGACGATAATTCAATAGCCTATTATTGTTGTCTTTCAGTGGAATCATCGTGATGATATGAAGTTATTTTAATAGTGACATTTTTGCTGTCTAAATTGATGATGACAAGCAAATGTTACTTAAAAACTGATCAAATGAGGTATGGCAGGAATATTATTTGAAAATATAAGGTTTGTTTGACATCACCATTCAGTTCAATGAGATGAACACTGATTTTGCCTACGTCAAACATATGATATTGATATTGAGAAGAATCCTTATGATTATCATATTGATTTCAACCCCATCGTCCAGGGCTATACATAGCCCTCCCTGGACAAAAATGCACGAGCCGCTATACTGCCTACAGTACAGCTGTTCTGCATTTGCATTAACACGACACACTAAACACTTTATAATGTACATTTTAAAGGATTTCACGTTTTCCAAAATTTGATTGACGAGACAGGCTCTTGCTGAAGGATTGCACGCCACCTTATTCCCGCTGCTGCGGTTTCCCAGGAACATCAGCGCTCTTACAGAAGGTTGGCTTGGAACCCAAACAACTGAAGGAAGCCACTGACAAGGGAGATAGCCATGACAGCTGAGACCAAGATGGTTGTGGTTGACGAGAGCCAGTTGGAACCCTTCTGCAGGCAAAGGCTAATTTGGTCTTTGCTACCCCACTCGGGTGAGACGTACAGGTAAAGGGGTGTGACCCTGAGATGCCGGCTGAAGACGCAGAAGGTTCCCAACAATGTGAATGCTCTGACCACCCTTCAACCAAGGAATACCACCACGAGGAGGAACTTGCAACACCATATCCTAAGTAGCTCCTGCTTGTAGCATGTTTACTTCACCTGTCTGACAGTAGAGTATGTTTGGTGCTCCATGGTGGCTGGACTGAGGCTCTGGTAGGTGGAATCTGGTTCAGATTTGGAGGTTGGAGCAGAGGTTCGAGTCTGCAACAAACAATATGAAGTTTAGCAATGTCACAACTTACAGTGTGGCAATCATGTAAAAAGTACTGTTGCATGTATCCTCTGCTCTGCATTAACACTACACACTAAACAGTTTATATAATGTACATTTTAAAGGATTTCACAGTTTTCCAAAATTATAACTAGTGCAGTGCCCGTTCCCCCCATTCACCAAAATTATAACTAGTGCAGTGCCCGTTCCCCCCATTCACCACCCCGGAGCGCTCCCCCCCCCATGATACATGAGGGACAAACATAC
This sequence comes from Poromitra crassiceps, assembly GCF_964638095.1. Lineage (NCBI taxonomy): Eukaryota > Metazoa > Chordata > Actinopteri > Beryciformes > Melamphaidae > Poromitra > Poromitra crassiceps. The sequence goes on along the minus strand of NC_139628.1, from coordinate 18,417,882 downwards.
AGAAGTCGGACGGACAGTCCTGGAAATACGTGGAAGCTGTGATCTTATTGGTTGAATTGCACAAAGTTTACCACTGCAATTTCTCGGGTTCCCAACAATGCACCTGCCAAGTTTGAAGTAAATCGGACGAATGTTTCTCGAGACAAACTTTTTGTGTTGCCAGTAGGTGGCGCTATGTCAAATTGCAAGAAATTCAGCACTGGATTATGTTGAGTTCCCAGCAGCACACTCCCCAAGTTTGAAGTTAATCTGCTTTGTGTGTTGCCAGTAGGTGGTGCTGTGTCGAATTGCACAAAATTCTGCACTGCTCTATGTCATGTTCCCAGCAGCGCACTCCCCAAGTTTGAAGTCGAACCGATGAATGGATATCGAGATAAACCACTTTTTGGTTTGCCAGTAGGTGGTGTTATGCCGAATTGCATGGAATTCAGCTCCCTGCACTCCGTTGAGTCCCGCTACGCACACTCCCCGAGTATGAAGCCGATCGGACGAACGGTTCTCAAGATGAACCACCTTTTGTGTTGCCAGTAGGTGGTGCTATGCCGAATTGCACGACAACAGGGCACTGCACTCCGTCAGGTCCCCCTTAGCACACTCCCAAAGTTTGAAGTCGATCCGACCAACGGTTCTCGAGATACGCGAAGGACAGAGAGAGAGACAGACAGACAGACACTGCTGGCATTATAGTATTGTGGTGAGATATTTCGTTTTAACCTTTAAATAAGTCCATTTACTAGAGAGTAAATTGTAACATAGTTTATTTACAAAACAAAAGTCCACACACGGATCCGGATCACTGCCTGCTCTCACTACTTCCTTAAGATGGCAAATGACCCCGAACAAAGGATGTCTTACTTCTTTATAACCTTTGGTCTAGGCTCCGCCCAGACACTGTGTCTGCAGTTCACAGCGCCCTCTATCTTCCTGGAGTAGTAATGAACAGGATTATTTATCTACAGTTCCCTCCTTTTTTTCCTTATAAGGAAAAACTTAACTGAGGGATTTATTATAAAGTTGCTTTTTGGTTTTGCAACTTTTGTCTATCAGCATACATCATCAGCATTTTGACATCTCACCCCATCCAGAGATACGCACAAGCAGGTCCACAACGCAGCCCTTTCCCAGATCACATAATCCACAAAGTCCAAAACACTTCTATGAATCAAATGACCCGGGAACCATGTTATGAACCACCCTGCACACAGCTCTGCACAGAGTGCGGTGACTTTTAACAGCTTATTCACATGCAGAGGTAAACCCACTTCTTCCAATTGCTTCCTTTTGAAGTGGGGAAAGGCCTCTGCGAGCTTCTACTGTTATAGAACCACTCACTTAAAAAGCCTGTGCATAACCCAGCCTACCAGCGATACCAAAAGTCTATGATGATGCTTATTATATAATGATAATGTTTATACTATATTTTAATAGGCCTTTTATACAATACTTCTAGCATTAATTAGTTACATACTCTAGTACTAGACACAACATACATTCAATTCAATCATTTACAGTACATATTATTACACTTAACAGCTTTCAAGGTTTATAGTTCACTATCAATTATTTGGCATATGTTTCTGAATTCAATTAGGGAGTGCAGGATTCTTGTGGCAGTTTTATTTCTTCTTCGTCCTCGCGTTGGGTCGTCTTCATTGGCTCCACTTTGTTCCTTTGTCTTGAACTCGATGTCTCCCTCGCTGTTCCTGGTTTTCCTGAAACAGAAAATCTAATCTTAGTTCTCTTTTATATACATCCAGATAAATTCAATAATCGTATTGTATGTTCTATGCATGGTTTCCTTCTTATATTTATTTTATTATTTGCTATAATTATAATTATCTTCTATTCCGAATTAACTGCTCCCTCCTCTGTTGATCTAACCCTAGGGGATAAGATTGTTAATCATATTTAGTATAACCAGCGTTCATGCAGACATTACAAAATGAAATTCAAGGATTTTCCAGTACTTTCCATAATACTATTTTCATTGTCAAGGATTTCACATAACCAAGACTTCATGGCAGATGTAAGTTTGGCTCAAAAGCCATCAATTTTACAATTTATTTTATTGGGTATTTGATAATTTATTGGTCTAACAACACAAACATGGATCTTCAGGATTCTCATTTCAGTTCAATTGACATTAACAACATAATTTGTATTAAGAATGATTCATCTCACCTCTTAAATTGATTCCTCTTCAATATTACCTGCCATGGATTCGGTCCCCTCCACGACTATTTGTCCAATAACTTTGGTTATAACAATCAACTTTTCATAGTTAGTTATGAATTAGTTAGTTTGGTTAGTGTATTAATTCATGCAGTATTTCAGCTGTTCCCATAAGTCCACATGTCATACTTACCTTACTTTTTTTGATCCTGTAAACAATTAATCACGCAACAAATAACACAATTAAACATTCTCCAGCTATTGAGCTCACTTAGATTCTATAACAAATAAAATTCTCTCCTAGTCAGTCCGAAAATGTCAAGTCCGTCCCTTTCACTCTCTCTCATACACACAAGTCTCAAGTCTTAACTCCGAACTCTTCATTATTCTCATTATTCTCCGCTTCCTTCCCCCCTCTGAAAATCGCTCCCAGATTTTCACTCCATTGTCCATCTCTGCATAACAGACAAGCATACAGATTAATGACAATTTACACTTTTAAAAAGCAAGATTATTTTCTCCATCTGCAAACCTCCACACTTCCTTATGACGAAATAAAATTAGACTGAATATTACTTAACCTATCCACTTTAGTTTAGTTGGAGTTTACCCAATGTGGAGTTCACATTCAAATTTGTTCTTCAAACCCTGTTTACAATGACAGACAGACGGCTCTTCTCGGTCTTCAAATTAGCATTTCAATCACTTTTGCTGCAATAAAAGCCTTTAAATACGACTTCCGATTCTTTTATCAACTGTTTCCTGTGAAAGGAAAATACTAGTACCAAATTCTGTTGTTTTGAATGATTACCCTCTTTCCACGCTTTATTATGCTGAAGCACTGACTAAAGGCTCTCCTCTCTCCTTGGTATCTGAAAGATAAGAGTTACTGGTCCCTACTACATCATTCTAAATGACACTCATTGATATAACAGATTAACATGAACTGGCCTTGCTTTTTCTTCTCCTGTAACCAAAAGCTTGCACTGCAGGTTTTTCTTTGAAACAAAGCCCACTCTCCTCTTTTTAGCCAAATGCTTGGTTAGTGTTGACTCCCTTTTGCATACTCACACCTACTGGGGACCAATCGCTTTCACATCCTGTAGTGAGCGCTCTTGCTCATTCTGTGAAATTAAAATTTAATTCAGATGTTTAATTTCCCCACTAATAGATTTGTTAATCACCACATGTCCGACCTAAAGGAAAATATTAAATTAGGAATAACAGCTTTTCTTCCTTCCTGCAAGTAAAGTAATGTTATGCTTCACCTCAGAGTTTTACATGACATCACCTCTCAGCCTACAGTCCCCTGTAAGAAAATTAGCATTTAGATTATTCCAAGTTCTCCTCCCATTTTCCTGTTAAGTCTCAGAGATTTAAATGACAAGACAACATTGTGTAAATGTCTACATTTGCTTGAAACTTATCAGTTCTTCATACTGTGGGTTTTTTTTTTAATTCCAGCACCTCCATCTCATCTCGGCCTGTTTCTGAAATGTTAAAACCAACATTAATACCCTTCATAATGTACAATTTTCCTGCACACAACAACTGCCTCCTCTCTTCCTCCCATTCTAGAACAACTTGATTCCCTTCCTGCAGCCCATGGTTCCGTCTCTGAAACACACACAAAATATGTTAAACCCTAGCATAGATATCCCATTTTCATTTATTCCTTAATTTTCTGTGCTCTCATTTTCTCCAGTTCAGCTGAGCTCCTTCTGAAATAAAAGAACATAGTATTTTATTTACTTGTGACTTAATCGCGGTAGACAATTCATTTTCTCTTCTTCTCAAACTTACAGCAAAGTTAAATATGGATCATCATAAAGCAGTGTAACACAATAACATACTAACAAAGGAATTCTAACCCAAAATGACTTCATCTGAAATGAGGTTCATCGTGTTGTTTATATTTATAGCCTTCACCTTGTCTCTAATTCTAATTGGCAACATAAATTGGAAGAATCTGAAATTCAACTCAAAATATGGATATTGTTATTACCATAATTAGACAATTCTGTGTTATTTATTCCCAACCAAATTTTCATTTTGCTCTCCACCTGAAATCTTACCATCTCAAAGTCTCACTCAATGTTATTGTTCTCTACCCCCTCACCCCTACTTCAACTCTTCTTATCTCTGTTTAGGAAGAAGGGATGAGATGCATTGTCACTATGTTAAATAACTAAGTCCTTTTACCCAACTGGAGTCATTCTGTACTCTTTTCTTGCACTCTAGGCACATTGTATGGATTATCTGGACAATTTCGGGCCCAGTGTGTAGGATTCCCACAAACAAAACATCTATCTTGCTTTCTGCATACTCCCCTATTCGGACTCTTAATATAAAGGCCGGCACATTCACTGCCTCCTCCTATCTCATGTTGGCCCTGTTGCCCACCCCTCCCCTCTCTATTTACCTGAAGGGAGCGGGGGTGAGGTGGCTTCCTGTGAAATCCTTCTCTCCTTCCTTTGGGTCGAAATGGCTGCTGCTCTGCCTTTTGCTCGATTTCTGCTTGCTTTGTATTTACAAATGCCTCAGTTATACTTATTTTCTCCTCTCCTGTCAATAATTCTACACTCTCATGTTTAACTATCTGTAATTGACGCATAGCTTGTACTAAGAATTCCTCTGCTTGTCTTTTGGCGATCTGAGCAGCCCATAAATTGTATACTATTTCATGTTCCCTTCGGGCCTGGTCATCCAATTGTTTAAGAGATAATTGTTCTAACACTGCATTTAATTTCGCTTTCTCAAAAGTGCCCATAGCTGGCCATGAACCCTGTGTCCAATAAGACCACTCAGTTGTCTTTTCTGCTGCCATGAGCCCATGCAGATTCATCATTTCTTGGATAGGCAGGATTTTCTTATCTTGATTTCTCACCTCCATTTCTGAAAATTACACAAATAGGTTATTACACAGCAAAGTTTCCCCTAATTCTACTTTATTTTACCAAGTTGCTTATTTACTATACAATCATGTGCTTTACTTCTAATCACGTTTGAGTAAAATATTTGTAGTTTTACACATGCAGTACATTCATTCACACACAAAGACTACAAGTCCCTTTGTCCTTGTGAACAACACTCAAAATGGCCGACAGCCATGTGCTTCCAAACTCCCACAATAAACGAACCGGTGTAAAGCAGCTGCTGGCTTATAAATTAATTCCCTAATTATTAAGCCCCAGCTGAGGATAGAAACTATTGATGTGATAGTCAATGATTTTCTTTCATACAAGCCGATTTAACAAACAACCGCGGTAAACAACACAGCCTCATATGTAACAAGTTTCTACTGCCATTGTTCATCCCAGCAACTGAATAGCTCTTACATTTAGAAGCATCTTCCTATTAAATTTGTGCAACCACAACTGGTAAAGCGTCTCCTTTCATTTCAGTAATATACAAATTCTCCTGAGTGCCACTATCTCAGAGCGGCCAGCTTTTAAGCTTACCGTTTCTCACATAAAACTCCCTTCAACATTCCTTACCATACACTTAGATTTGCTAGCTAATTCAGTCACTGGATGACTAACGTACGTTTTATTCCTTATTTATTTATATAGCGCTAATTATATTCCAACCGGGGGAAATCCGGCGACTTTCAAAGCTTAATGCTCCGCTTCCTCTAAGGATTTACTGTGGTCTCATGGGTCGCCAATGCGACTTCCCCTTTCTTTGTTAGCACATTAGCCACTGCTAACTATTGTACTTACATATATAGTCTCCCAGAACAGACAAGTTGGCTTTCTCAATTTTCTCAGGTCTTTATCTCTAGAGCATAAACTTTACAGGCCTCTAAGGTCTCATTCACACACATTGTGAACGATTCTGCTTCTGATAAAAAACCCATCTAACGGTCAAATGCTTCCACCATATGTGTATAGCTGCATTCGCCAGAAGTAGATGAAACAGTCTGTTTTAAGAGACTACTGAACAAAGGATCGTCCCCCCTCCCGCACAGCCTCTAAGGATTTTATTTATTTACCTAGGTTCTTAATTCTCTCTAACTGGTAGGCCTACACAATCTGCAGCAGAATATCTGTTACATCAATAATATGATTAGTTACCGAACTCAGTTACCTTATAATGTTTAAATGATTTCCACCTAGTGGATCCTTGAGGCTCCAACTTGCCTCTTAATCAAATTTCCCAATAGCAACATAGCGATCTTTCTTCCACGCTATTCTTTATGCTCTTTTAATCATTCGGTAACCAATCATCTATTGGGCACAATTAACACACAACACACTTAGACTTTTGTATTTCCAAATAATCAAATTACAACTCACCTTGGCTTCCCATTTGCTTCTCGCCGGCCTGCTCTGACTGTGTTGTTGTTGATTTGCGCGCTCCACAGGAATTCAGGTCCGACGTGAAACAATGGCCCAAACCACAGGCCCAAAGCCTGCCCAACTATACCACTATACTTCCCCCCTCGACACGGGTTTCGGCAACCAAACTGTGGTGAGATATTTCGTTTTAACCTTTAAATAAGTCCATTTACTAGAGAGTAAATTGTAACATAGTTTATTTACAAAACAAAAGTCCACACACGGATCCGGATCACTGCCTGCTCTCACTACTTCCTTAAGATGGCAAATGACCCCGAACAAAGGATGTCTTACTTCTTTATAACCTTTGGTCTAGGCTCCGCCCAGACACTGTGTCTGCAGTTCACAGCGCCCTCTATCTTCCTGGAGTAGTAATGAACAGGATTATTTATCTACAGTATACAGATGCAAATTACAGTTATTTCTATTTAGCGCACTTGATTTCTAGGGTGGAGACTCTGGAGACAATGCACCATGGGTGCACGTTTTTTGTGTCTGGTTGTGGCCAAACTCATGTCAACTCATGCAACATCATCCACATCATTAGTGACATAACTTGACGATTGTGGGGCATGACATGACATCATCACTGATGATTCATCAGTGGTTATGACATCATCCTTAATGTTGCTCAATGTTTTCCAGTTGACCCTTGACCCTCCGCTGACCTCAGGGATTGGTTTTTTACAGCATTGCCCTCCTGGTCATACCATGGCCCTTTCTCAATACCAATAATGTGTTCTTGTTCTTGGGGAGAATGTTGTTGCTACACAAATAAAAAGCTCAGCTGATGTAGATGCAGCCAATTGTGCTCTGGAGCTTTTTTGCCATTTTTCGCCATAAATGTTCGTAAAGTGGCAAATATTGAAACTGGGCAGGGAAGTGTTGCATGAATTGCATTCAAGGGAAGCCAAATTTATTTACACAACACATTTCATAGAAGAAGTAAATTCACTGACTAAGCAGATGGATATGGTGTCATGTTTACAATGCAGATCATTGACATTAGGTCTGGAACTACTGTATGAGTAATTTAATGCTGCTGCAGTCCACAGATGCAAAATTAAATAGTGGATCAAATCTAAGATCAAATCTGATCAAAATCGTACCGTATCATTATCCTAGTGATTTCACAGAAAAACAGTATTGCCCGCCCCCTAAAAAAAAAAGAAAAAGAAAGGAACGAGGAGCGGCTATTTTGAATGGCTCTCGGAAAGGAACGGAGCCATAAGATCCACCTCCCTTCAAAGAGCCGTAATTCCCATCACTAGAGAACACATCTGGGAATTTTAGGCGTTCTTGGCGAATGTGAACTTTGCATTGGAACAGTACTTGGGCTGCAACTGATGACGTTTCACAGGGACACAAGAACACACAAGAACCCTTATTGAGAAAGGGCCATTGTTGCATTTTATTTAGGTCAATTGGTATCAGACCAGTGAGTGACAGGCCAGGAGGAGGAGCCTGTCACTCACTCATGCAACTGATTGCTACTTAACTCAGCCCACCTGTGAGCCTGCAGATTCACCGGGGAGCTCACTTTATGCCTCAATTACATAGACATAAATAATACGGACATAGCTATCCCATTAAATTTCTTCTCCCTGGTGGAGTTCAAACATTGGCCAGCCACCATCTGTTTACTTCACCTGTCTGACAGTAGAGTATGTTTGGTGCTCCATGGTGGCTGGACTGAGGCTCTGGTAGGTGGAATCTGTCTCAGATTTGGAGGCTTGAGCAGAGGTTCGAGTCTGCAACAGACAATAATGAAGTTTAGCAATGTCACAACTTATCAATCATGGAAAAAGTGCTCCATCTTGCATGTATCCTACATCTGTTCTGCATTAACACTACAAACTGTAAACAGTTTATATGTACATTTTAAGTTTTTTTTTTAGTTTTCCAAAATTATAACAATTAAAATTACAGTATTTAGCGCACTCGATTTCTAGGGTGGAGACTCTGGAGACAATAGGCCTATCTCACACAAAATGGCCCCCGACCCGGAAACGTGGATTTGCACTTCCGCTTTCTCCGCTCACTGTATTTCTCCGTTCATTCGCCGTGACGCGCTAACACGTTATATACATTGACACTTGACTTTTAAAGTTACACATTGACCTAACACGTTATAAATTGACACTTGACTACTAAACAAGTAACAACTTCTAGCATTATTATATAGGGTTAGACTCACTCCACTTTACAGGTCCGGTACCATGTAACTGCCTATGAACTACAGTTGAATAGACTCACTCCACTTTACAGGTCCGGTACCATGTAACTGCCTATGAACTACAGTTGAATAGACTCACTCCACTTTACAGGTCCGGTACCATGTAACTATGAACTAGAGTTGAATAGACTCACTCCACTTTACACGTCCGGTACCATGTAACTACATATGAACTACTGTTGAATATACTCACTCCACTTTACAGGTCCGGTACCATGTAACTAGTACTGAACTACAGTTCAATAGACTCACTCCACTTTACAGGTCCGGTACCATGTAACTACATATGAACTACAGTTGAATAGACTCACTCCACTTTACAGGTCCGGTACCATGTAGCTACATAGGAACTACAGTTGAATACACTCACTCCACTTTACAGGTCTGGTACCATGTAACTACATATGAACTACAGTTGAATAGACTCACTCCACTTTACAGGTCTGTTAGAATGTAACTACATATGAACTACAGTTGAATAGACTCACTCCACTCTACACGTCAGGTACCATGTAACTACATATGAACGTCATTTATAACTATTGGTAATTACAGTGTAATTACATTTGGTGTTCATGTGTAATTACAAATTTTTCATATGTAACTAGGGTACCTGTAAAATAAAGGGTTACCAAAAAATAATTCGGCAGGCACTAGGACCACACGGTCAAGCTTTCAGCGACCAGCCCATATAAGCAGCAAGGGAAGTGGCCCATTGGTTCATTTTCTGTCCTGAGTGATACTGGGCCGGCCAATCACGTCTCTTACTAGGCCCAGCCCTCCCCCTCTGTGTCTGGGCTGGCCCAATCACCTAATCACCCAAAATAATTAGGGCAGTTCAAAAGATACAAGTTTTTTTTCTTTCTTGTCAATTCCAGGAAAAAATTAAAAAGGATAAATCAGGATTCAAATAATGTGATTCAAAGAAAATGTCTGCCCTCCCTTTCCTAGTATCTCACTAAACATTTTTCACCCAAACCCATTTCCTGTTTATCTTACCCAACACAGGTCTGCCTGAACATAGCCCCACCCCTCGTCATGCAATTCTCAGGTCTAAAGCAAGGTGGGGTACTCAGAAAACAAATAGATACACATGTCACTGGAATATTATGCAAAGCACATCTCAATATTAGACTAGAGAATAAAGATATAAAGAGAATACTTTAAATGAGCACAATGGCTCCAACAACACTCATCTCACATAGCTGAGTTTGTCAGAGAAACAAACATCTTTAGTTGGATAATCATGACGAAGTGATTCCAGCATTATTTAAACCGAACATTTAAAAATAAATCATAAATTGGATTTACCTTGCTTCTTTGTGGTTGTAGTTCTTCTCTAGCAACTAAAAGAGATAATCAGTATATTCATTTAATTATTATTGTCTAAAAACATTACTGTTTACAATGCATTTTGGTTTTGGATTTGTCCATCCAATTGACACAGCTTAAAAGAGAATGCAACCAAATATGACAGATATGCTTTCAGAAAGTACCTGTCTGGAGTTGCCTGATTTTAATAACCAGGCCAACGTTGATCATAATGAGGAAAACAGTCACACCACCCAGTATCATAGAAGCCAGGCTTGTTATTCCATCAAGTTCTGCAAGAATAAGATTATTAAATTAGACTGATTTTGTTTGACTCCCTTTTGTAATTTTAGACATGGCGAATGCTAAAATGTACATTCAAACAATGTGCAATGAAAGAAAAAATGCTTATGAGAAAGAGGGAGAATCTTACTTTTGGACTTGTCATCCCCTTCATCATCAAAGTTGCTTTTCCCTTAAAAAAAAGATGACAATGATGAAATACACCAAATGTTACATATTGCCACATATTTTTGTCTATATATTGTTAGCTACTTTGAGGATACATTTGAGATATAAGTGTCATGAGAAAGACATAATAGTCATGAACTGGAACCAAAAGACAGACAATACTACAACAGTAATAACAACAATAATGTCTTACCTTGAACCTTTAAAAATGCTGCATTGACAGTGACTGTGTATAAAGTGTCCTGGTAAAACCCACAGAAATAAAGCCCAGTGTCAGATAAATCCACCTGCTTGATTTTGAGGAAGAGAGTGGAGACATTGGATCTCATTTCAAATCTGCCATTCTGAAATCCATCACAGAACCAAGCAGGTGTATCAGAGTCTTTCATAGAGGAGATGCAAGAGGGTTTGGATCTGTTGACCTGTCTGAACCACTCTGAGTGAGTGGGATAAGTGGAAATGTTGGTGCACATCAACGTGACTTCTCCACCAGGCTGGACCTCCACAGTCTGAGAGTCAGAAACCGAGACACGGATCCAGCCTGAAACATTTTAAATTAACATATTCATAAGTCATTTATGTATTAATTAATTTTAATACATTTTTCAATTTACTTTGATGAGAAGTGATGCAGTTAGTGTTGAGAATAATACAATACCAGTACTTACTCAGGCTGCAGAGAAGTAAAGCTGTTACCAAGGTGTAGTTCATTGTGCGTATGACTGTATGTTGCAATGGCTGTTAATATAACTGAGCTATGGTGAGGAAGTTTCAGTGGAAAGAGGCGGGGTGTGAAATAGAGCCATACTATGGAGTGACCTTCTTCTTCTTCTTCTTCTTTTAGATTTCCGGCAGTGTGGACGCTACTAGGCGTATTACTGCCCTCCGCAGGTCAAACTAATTCACTCACACTTCATATTCTCTGATACAGTCCTGATTCATGCAGAAACTGCAACACTGCTTTAATGATCAACTGGTGGCTCTTATTATGCCCAAAGAAAACTTTAATAGAAAAGTAAACTTGTCAAACTTTTAAACAAAATTTCCCTTTCTTTTCTATACTTAGCACATTCCAGGAAAACATGCTTAACTGTTTCTTTCACTCCACACTCACATAATCCACTAGGATGTTTTCCCACAATGTACAAACACTGATTCAACCCACAATGTCCAATCCTCAGTCTACAAACCCTAACACTATCCCCTCTAGATCCATAATAATAAAAACTTGTTTTTTTAACCTTAGCTTGTAATAAAAATAGATGTCTCCCCTTCACCTCCTTTTCCCATAACCCCTGCCACTCTCCATCCACTCCACCCTTGATTTTCTCTCTGAGCTCCACTCTTCCCAGGGAAATATCTACATCTATATATTCCCTTTTCAAGCTTTCTTTGGCTACAGAGTCTGCTGATTCATTTCCCTCAATTCCCACGTGTCCCGGAACCCAGCAGAACTTTACAACACAATCATTCTTCTCAATTCTATATACTAATAACAAAATTTCATACACTAAATCAGGTCTAGCTTTTGACTTCCCTGCTCTTAAAGCAAACAGAGCAGCAGCTGAATCTGAACATATAATTACCTGCCTTGGTTTTACTTCCTCTACCCACCATAAAGCCCACATTATATGGAGTGACCTTTCACCCAGTTCTCACCTATAACATGGAGTCAACCATTCCCACCTGCATTCATTCATCTAATCAATTACCTCCTGAGTCTATATACCCCCCCCCCCCCCCCCCCCCCCCTCCTTTGTTCTGGCTGGCAGCATCACAGCAACAGGGCCCACACGTGAGGGCAGCTCGGCTCAACTCGGATATGAACCCTAAGGTTATGTGACAAGTGAGTTATATCTTTCTTTGTTGTCATTTAATGGTTATTTGTAGGATGGGATTGCATGTTTGACTATTGATAGATATGATGTTGTGTGTAATCCGGAGTGCACCTGCTATTAATTGTAGTTCTTGAGGAAATGCGCTGCTACAATTCTATGACCATGTGGAATCCTGAATGTTATGTTGAATGTTTCACTATTGTTTAGCACTGATCCCAGTAGGCCTACCCCTCACTCCCTTTTTGAGCACATGTGTATGTTAATTTGGTGCTTAATTGTTTTATTAATTGGATTGTAACTTTGTCTGTTTTTCTGTTTATCATTTTATAAAGAACCAAACCCGTCAAGCCACATCAGCTCACTGCTCTCCATCCAAGTGTGCAGCACAAAACTAAAATGGCTTAAACGGAACATCTGTCCTCTTCTGCATTCTCAACGATGCGTACCATGATGTTCAATCCCTTGTGAACCAAAGATGGAAGCTAATCTACACGGGGCTTTTTATCTTGTTCATTTACTCACATTGGCCTCACAAATGTATTCTTCTTCAGCCCATTTTATTTGATAATTTGTGCTCATATCATATTACAACATGTGCCGAAAAATGGACATAAATCATATCAAAGTTTGTTTAAACTTGACCGACCGCACCGCGGATATATGCCTCCACCAAGTGAGCAGTCGACATCCATGTCTGTCCAGACTTTGATGTTTGAGCCAAATGGGAAATTCTGTCAAGGCGTTACTGAGATATTGCATCAACGAGCTTGAAAATGGCGTTTGTGAGGTCGTACTGATCTTGACCTTTGACCACCAAAATGTAATCAGTTCATGCTTGAGTCAAAATGGACGTTTGAGCCAAGTGTGATGAAATTCCGTCAAGGCGTTCCTGCGATATCGCGTTAACGAGCTAAAAGATGGCGTTCGTGGGGTCACGGTGACCTTGAACTTTGACCTTTGACTGCAAAAATGTAATCAGTTCATCCTTGAGTCCAAGTGAATGTTTGAGGCAAATGTGATAAAATTCAGTCAAGGCGTTCCTGAGATATTGCGTTAACGAGCTAGAAAATGGTGTTCCTGAGGTCACAGTGACCTTAAACTTTGACCTTTGACCACCAAAATTTACTCAGTTAATCTTTGAATCCAAGTGGACGTTTGTGCCAATTTTGACAAAAATCCGTCACGGCATTCCTGAGATATCGCGTTAACGAACATGGGACGGACGTACGGACGGACAACCCGAAACCATAATGCCTCCGGCTCAGCTATCACTGGCGGAGGCATTAAAAGTACAATTGATTGTCAACACAACAGGGAAGAGCCCTAAGCCCTTGTTCACACAGGACGCCGAACGTAAGCAGAACTGAAGCTTGAGGCAGGCACAAGCTGAACTGAGGCCTAACCGTTCACACAAGAAGCCTTCCCCTTTCCTCTCAGCGCCTCCTCGGCGCGCCTTGAACCCGCCCACAACTCCCATTGACTTCATGCCTGGCAGCTTCAAGCTTCACGCATCACGCCTGGAAAATAGGACTAAATCCTGAACGATCGCTCCAGCGAAACTGCATGGCTTCAGCGTGGCTTTGGCGTTGCTTCGGCGTATAGTGTGAACGGCCACTAAGTTTGGCTAACCTCCGTTTTGAGAATGAGCTGGTCAGAGCTGTTCAACAACATTTAAATTTGAGTCTGGTCTCTCGATGACTCGATGAGAACTAATCACAACAGAACTGCAGATGGTAGTCAAAATGTAGACCGTTAAGGGCCTGTGTCCACCTAGCGTCTTTTCCTCAGGTCCAGCGTCTTTTTTCAGTTGTTTCCAATGGGGGGAGAGCGTATGCGAGCGCACACGGACGTCTACACAAAGTGCGCTGTTTTCAGAGCGCTCCTGCGTTTTTGTGTGCCGGCTCCCAGCGCTCCCAGCTGAGAATATTTTAACTTTTCAGAAAGACGCTGGTGTCGGGTGCTCCTTTTCTGGCAACTAATCATATGGAGAAACTATCGCAACAGAGACAGAAAGGCTCAATTGTGGGAGCAGATTGGCTAGACACTTAATATTTCTGGTGAGTGTTGTGCTTACTGCTTTTAATAGCGTAGCCTACCTGTGTTGTTAGCTTGCTAGCTGTCGGCTATCAAGCTGAACTAACGTTACTTTCAAACTGCTTCCTTGTATATTGTGCGCTGGGATCAGCGCTACCCAGCGCACTCCCAGCGTTTAACGTCGGAAAAAGACGCTAGGTGGACACAGGCCCTAAGAGGGAACAACGTGCTTTGTATCTAGAGTTGCAGACAGCTGACTTGTGTGATTTGCTCTTTTTTCAGGTTTTCGCTGTCCGACAGGATCGTCGTCCACCTGCGTCGCCGCACACCGTCTCCTGATGCACGTCACACTATCCCTCTTGTCTGGCTCACAGGAAGAACTAACAGTATTCCCTTGTTTTTTATTGTTACCTCTGCTCTGCCAAGGAGGCTATGTTTTCAGTGTTTGTTTGTTTGTCCCTTTGTTAGCAGGATTGCAGAAAAACTACTGGGCCAATTTTCATGAAACTTGGTGGAAGGGTGTAGCATGGACCGTGGAGGAAACCATAACATTTTGTTTCCCACGGTCTCCAAAATGTGCATGGATAAAAGAAAGTTAACACACAGTGGCATATGCGCCTCTTTCAGGCCCTCGATTCTAGTAGAAAGGATTGGAAGATTAATGTACTTTATTGGAGAATGCAAAGAGGCACTTTGCCTATAGTCATCTCCACTTTACTAATTGATTTGATACCATTAAAAAATGATATTCAATTAACAGAAATTGCAATTGCATGCAAGGAGCAGATCCTCAAGTTTAAATAAAGGAGTGGTTATTATTAATCTGCTGGGCAGATTAATAATAACTGATAATAATAACCTGATGGTCTGTGAATTACTCAATTCAATTTCTGTAAGCCTTTAATATCTTTGAATATTTGATCTGGGCCCATTCCTCTGGATGAAAAATGTTCATTTTTTTCCTCATGCTAGTATAGCCAGCGCCTTTGGGGGATCGAAGAACAAGTAATGTATTAAAGTGTCATTGCCCAAGGTGGGCTCTGTTCGCGACACACACACATGCATAATGTTGGGTTGGGGATTTGGCAGTATACAGTATTCTAATTCACACCCTAGCATAGCCTATCGTATTATTATTTCTTATTATTAGTGGTTCTCAACCTTTTTACACTAAGTACCACGAGTGAATGGGAGAGGGAGGGGCCCCTGCGTAGTGGTACCCGCACCACAGGTTAAAGTGAGCACCCGCTGTAAAGAATAGAGAGCCGCAGGGATGACGTATTTTTGTAGGCTGAATGCGGAAGTCCCGAACTTCCTGTTTCAACACTGTTTCTGTCTATGGGATTTTTGAATGGGTTTTTGCCGCGATGCTTCAAATAAGGTCTCTGGGCAACGCAAGATTAATCAAACGCGAACCAGAGTTCTGTCGGATAATCTTCACACATGAGGACCACTTTCATGAGTTTTGTAGCGTAAATGCGAGCCCTAGAAGTAAAATGCTCGAGCTAAGCTAATCCAGAACTACACACTGTCGCATAGGCTTCCACGTCACGTCAGCACTCAACCTGGACTGTTGTTGATGTGTGCACTGATTACCCCGGGCTGAACGGGACTGAACCAGGTGAGGGAAAGAGAATTTCCGTGTTCGCCCTTTGAAGTGATGACGTTATTGACGTATATATCCCCATCGACTCAAAAGTGTAGTCTCATTTAGCCGTTTGCTAGCTAGCCACCCTTTTAACGGCACATAAAAGCTTCAAAACTCATAAAAGTGGTCTTCATGTGTGAAGATGATGTTACTACCATCTGGTTCGCGTTTGATTAAGCCAGCGTTGCCCAGAGAGCTTATTAGAAGCATCGCGCCAAAAACCCATTCACATACTCCCATAGGCGAAAACTGTGTTGAACCAGGGCTGTTAGCATCGATGATTTCCGGACTCGTTACTGCGGCTCTCTATTAAGCTCCATGTTGTCTGGAGCCGCTACTGTTGAAGCAGAGTGAAGGTAGAGTGAGCTGGAGCACATCCATTACAGGCTGCTTTGAGTCCAGCTGAAGGTGAGCTGGAGCCATGTGAATGATGAAGTGGAATTTCATCTCAACAAGAAAATAGACCCATATCCCAAAATCATGACTATTTTCAAAATAATTTTTCCCTAAGTCATCTTCTGTAGAGTTGCACATGTGTATGACAACTCGTTTTCATAAAGTAAACCTTTAATAACTGGCTGTATTTGCTGGAGTGAGTGAAATGAGGTTGTGTGATGTGTTTAGTGTTGACTCGATGCTATGCATCTGTTGTCAAAGCAAAGACATGTTTCTGATAAAGTGATACAATTTCTGCTCTGCGGAAACAGTGGGCCCCAACGTTGTATCGGCGTAGAAACTGCGTTAAGGCCTGGCGCAGCCCAGATTAGTGGGTGTGGACCAGCGCACTCGATATCTTGGTGTCGGCGCTACACGCAGCCTCAACCATTATAACCACGCCTTTTAAGCGTAAAATTATGCACAGTCCGCTCATTGGTGAAGTGCAGTAAAGAGTCACAAGCTTGCCTTTTAAGCTCCAATTCCAGGAAAAATCCGGTAAAACCAGACAAAGCCAAGCGCTCTGCTCCCCCCCCCTCCCTTCATCCCGTCTGTCTCCATATATAGGCTATTATTCCATATTATTATGCTTCTCAAACCAATCTAACTGCAGTTTAAATACTGCAAGCATGTAAATACGCTACACTATAGCAAGATCAAAGTGAAAAGAATGTTCTAAAGCATCAGCTAGAAAAATATAGCCTATCCCTATATGATCAGATTAATTAGATTGGTGAAAGTTTGTCCAGAAAGATATCGTTTTCTCTCCCCTGCTGCAGGGGGGTCATCCCATGTTCCCCGGGTCCTATGTTCCCCGGGTCCTATGTTCCCCGTTTTTAACACTCTCCGTAACATTTGGGGTGTCTATCCCCTATGCCGACCACCCGCAATGCCGACCTTAGGTTTAGGCGTGAGGGGTGGGAGAGGTTAGGTTTTGGGTTAGGGTCTGGGGGAGGTTAGGAAGGGTTCTATGTTCCCCGGTCCCACAAAAACGGGGAACATAGGACCCGGGGAATATAGGACCCGGGGAACATAGGTACGCTCCCGCTGCAGGTAGGATGATGCACATAAATATACCCTACATTATGTAAAGTCATTGCATAAATGTGTTTTATTGTAAAACTAAAATGTGAAGTAGAGCCAATTTATTGGAGCAGACATCACAGTAGGACATGACAGTAGAAGCGCGTTACGCTGTCACTTATCTAGTCAAGTCAAGTTTATTTATATAGCCCTAATTCACAAGCATGTCTCAGAGGGCTTCACAGAAAATATGTCTAGCTAATTCTAGCTGACACAACAGTAGCAAGAATATACAGAATAAAGATAACATTTGAACAATTGATGGAGAAATATAGAAAATATAGAAATGAGGATAGAGCAGAGGATAGAGCAGGAGAAGGGAGAAGAGCAGGGGGAATGTGAGAGAGTGATGGGGTGGGGAGGGAATGGGAAATGTTGGAGGGTATAGGAGGGGGTGGGGGAGAAAAGAGCAGGGGGAGGGAGGAGGTGGGGAGAGAATGGGAAATGTGGGGGAGGAGAGAGCGTATGGAAGAGTATGGGAGTATAGAGGAGTATGGGAGACTATATGGAGAGAACAGGGAAGGGAGGGCTAACTGACACAACATTAACAAATTACAATAGTAATAATAACACATCGAACAATTATATGATAGAGAAATATAGACACACATCTTGCAAACGGACATATGTCGATTTCTTAGCAACCAAACTATGCCTAATTTAATTGGCTGCAAGCCTTTAGTAGTGAGTCCCTTTGCCAAATAAACACATGTTCACATATAGAGCTTATGGGTGCCTCGCTTTAGGGAAGAATGGGTGCCATGCTTTAAATAGTGGCGAAATATTAAAAGCATGGGTGCCATGCTTTAAATAGTGGCGAAATATTGGAGGGGATAGACTGGGTGCCATGCTTTGGAGTAGAATGTGTACTATGCTTTAGAGTAGTGGGGGAAGGGGGGAAGAGGAGAAAGCAGGAGAGTGGAGGAGGGAGGGAGAGCGGGGGGATGTGGGGGAGGAGAGGGAGGAGGTGGGGGGAAAATGGGAAATGTGGGGGAGGAGAGAACAGAGAAGGAGAGGTGGGAGGGTGCAGGGGAGGGAGAGCAGGGGGAATGTGAGAGAGGGGAGAGCAGGAAGTGGCAGGGATTCGGGAAAAATAGGGGAGAAGAGGAGAAGGAGAAGGAGCAGAGGAGGGGAGAAGGAGGAGAGAGCAGGAGAAAGGAGGGGGGGAGCGGTGGGATGTGGGGGAGGAAAGAGCATGGAAAGAGAGGAGGTGGGGGGGAATGGGAAATGTGGGAGAGGAGAGAACAGGAAGGGAGAAGAAGGGAAGGAGCGGGGGGGGGAAGAGAAAGAGAGGGGGGGGGAAGATCAGACAAACTGACTACTCTAAACATTAACCAGAGCTAACTGGGAGATAGGGGATCTAGCTAATCCCCCTTCGACAGGTGACGACAGGGACAGGTGACGACAGGTGACCAGGATGATGAGGATAGGGATCGGTGGTGATGATGAGCCCGGGGTGTCAGACAGGAGAAGGAGTAGTCGGTAGATGGCCTAGAGGGACAACAGGTGACTAGGACGATGGCGACCGGACCTAGGGCTGCAGCGGCGGGGGTGTACGTCAGGCCAATGAAGAACACCTGAGGGGGAGAGAGAGAAGAGAGCGGAGGAATCTGCGCAGAGGTGGAACTAACTCTATAGACAACAATAAAATTAGGTCAAGTCAAGATGACTAATACTATACTGCTAATTCAGGTCTAGGTAGTCTAGGTCTAAGTTTAGACTGATACTGCTGGCTGCCGGGGCTGGCCTGCTCAGCAGTTCAGGACTAAGTTTATTCACCAGCTATTAGATTTTCTATCTAAGCACAACCAAATGATTGGGAAAATAAATGGGTTTTGAGTCTAGTTTTGAAGATTTCAATGGAGCCAGCTTCCCTGACTGACAGAGGAAGCTGGTTCCAGAGATGTGGAGCACGGTAAGAAAATGCTCTGCTACCTGCTGATTTTTTCTTAATTTTAGGGACGGTAAGATAATTACCGTCCTGTGAGCGGAGAGTACGCGTGGGAACATAAGGAATGATTAGCTCAGATAAGTACGGGGGTGCGAGCCCGTGCAAAGATTTATAGGTTAACAGAAGCACCTTAAAATCTGATCTGGCCTGAATTGGGAGCCAATGGAGGGAGATTAAGACCGGAGTTATATGATCAAACTTCTTAGTTCTAGTTAGAATTCTAGCAGCGGCGTTTTGCACGAGTTGTAATTTATTTGTGCTACAAAGTGGAAGGCCAGAGAATAAGACATTACAGTAGTCGAGTCTAGATGAAACAAAGGCGTGTATTAAGGTTTCGGCATCCGTTGCATTTAGCAAGGGACGGATCTTTGAGATATTGCGAAGATGAAAGAAAGCTATTTTAGTGATATCCTTAATGTGAGCATCGAATGAAAGAGTAGGATCAAAGGTTTTTCACCTTTGAGTTTGGAGTAATTACGCAGTTCTCAATGTTCAGACTAAGATCAGTGAGAAATGGAAGTTGGGTTTTTGGGCCAACAACTAGTAGTTCAGTTTTGTTGGCGTTTAGTCGCAAGAAATTATTTGACATCCAATCTGTAACAGCGATTAAGCAGGATTCAAGATTAGCGAGTTTAGAGCGATCGTCTGGTCTAATTGGTATATAAATTTGGGTATCATCGGCATAACAGTGGAAGTTAATGCCATATCTACGGAAAATTTCGCCAAGAGGCAGTAAGTAAACACCAAAGAGTAAGGGACCCAGGACTGATCCCTGTGGTACACCAAACTTCACTGAGGAGAATGTGGACATAATATTTTTATATGAGACACAATGTGTCCTATCAGACAAATATGACTTTAGCCAGGATAGGGCAGCATGGCAAATCAGATATAATTTCTTCCAGAGTTTTTTTTTTGCATAACAGCACATCAAAAGGGCATCTAGGCTACTAGAGTTGACAATATGAAAATACTCAGCACAAAATGCACAACATCAAACGCACAAGTACAGTACAATCATATGCATCACGGGGTCCGCTCGCTATGCCGACCACCCGCAGTGCCGACAGCCCACAATGCCTACAGCCCAACACATTTCTCACTCCCAACTCGTCAATCGCCCGACGTTAAGTTTAGGGTTAGGGTCTGGGGGAGGCTAGGTTTTGGGTTAGGGTTAGGGTCTGGGAGGTGGTTAGGTTTACGCGTTGGGTGGGAGAGGTTACATTTAGAGTTAGGGTCTGGGAGAGGTTACATTTAGGCATGGGGTGGGAGAGGTTATGTTTAGGCGTGGGGGGTGGGAGAGGTTACGTTTAGGGTTAGGGGGTGGGAGAGGTTAGGTTTAGGCGTGGGGGCTGGGAGAGGTTAGCTCCAGCCGGTTCACCGACACACTGCATGCCGCCTCGCTCAGCTGGTTCTGCTTGTGGGCTGTCGGCATTGTGGGCTGTCGGCAGACTCGGCCCATAGAGGGCGCACTGAAAACTGTGCCCACTAAAGGGTGGTGCATTTTTTTGTGGACCGCCTGACCGACAGAATGAGTTATAGAACTGCTGCAGCTGAAAAGCCAATCCCACACCAATCCCACACCAATCCCACCAATCCCACACCAATCCCACCAATCCCACACCAATCCCACACCAATCCCACCAATCCCACACCAATCCAACCAATCCCACACCAATCCCACCAATCCCACACCAATCCCACCAATCCCACACCAATCCCACACCAATCCCACACCAATCCCACACCAATCCCACCAATCCCACCAATCCCACCAATCCCACACCAATCCCCCACCAATCCCACACCAATCCCACCAATCCCACACCAATCCCACCAATCCCACACCAATCCCACCAATCCCACACCAATCCCACCAATCCCACACCAATCCCACCAATCCCACACCAATCCCACCAATCCCACACCAATCCCACCAATCCCACACCAATCCCACAACAATCCCACCAATCCCACACCAAAGCTACACAGTTTCATTTCAGTCAAGGACTACACTGTATGTTCTGTATGTTTTTCCTGTCTGTTGTATGTATCGTGTCAAAACCTCTATGTACTTGCGATATGTAGCTGTGTATGGCACTATATGCCCAAGACAATTTTCCCCTCGGGGACAATAAAGTTCATCTCATCTCATCATCATCTCATTTCAGCGTCCTTGTTAACATGCAAGTCCGTTCACACCGGCCGCACGCCTCGCGACGCTGAAGCCACGCTGTGCCATGCCAACGCCACGCCGACCTGATAGATTCAGCTTCTGTTCTATTTTCAAAGCATGCTGCGCGCTGATCCCGAGCTGCCAGGCAGTTTGTGAGGGTGGGAGGAGTGCTGAGGAAAAGAGACTGCTCCTGGTGTGACCGGTTAGGCGTCAGATCTGGCATAGTCTTCGCCCACGCGCTGGAGGCGGGGCTCCACGGAGGGCGCGCGCACTCTGCGCGGGCCAAAACAGAACATAGTCGGTGCGCAGCTCGCTCCGAAATGTGGGGGAAAAAGTAGCTTACCTCCAAATCGAAGTTGCTGTCCGTCATGCGATGTTTGACAAAACTGGAAAGCCATTCCAGTTCCACTAGGATGAGTGGCACAGGTTTCAGCCCACCAGGATCCCCACTTTTTTTCTGTTGCGCTTTCTTTGCTTTAACAAAGCGATCCCTGCAATTCTTCCATTTCTTCCTGCACACTGCTTCCTCAGCTCCGAGTGTGCTGGCGATTTCTCGCCAGGAAGTGGTGGACTTCTGCTGGTCCTTGTGGTCTCTCCATGTTGTGTCATAGAGATGCGGGTAGAGGCGGACTTGTTCCGACAGTCTTCTCTCAAAAGCGTCCATGTTGACAATGTGCCAAAACCCGACGCGCTGCTAGAAAAATCTCCGCGCTCAGGCCTCGCCCCCCGACACGCCCCGTGCGATGACGTCAAAATCGCTGCGCGCCCTATGCGCTTGGCTGGGCGCGAAGACTATGCCAAAGGCTTAAAGGCTGAATTATACTCGACCAAGCTCCGTGGGGGTGGGGCCCCGCGAGTGCCTCCGTGAGTCACCGTGCAGACCCCGCGCTGGGGCTGATGCCATTATACTCAGAAAGTGATCAGCATGTATTGTACAATGGTAATAGTGAGAACAGCCTGTGGAAAAGTCGCAATGAAACGCTATTATGTGCAGTACTGAGTGCGATTTCACTCTCAAACGACCGCACATCAGCACATGAAGGAATCACCAAACTTGTTTTTACTGAAAGCCGTTTTACTTCTCAGCCCTGATTGCCTACTCTGTGCTGCTTTTAATCTCTCTCAATAATGCTCTCAACACAACACATTTACTTGGTGAAATGACTAAAAACGAACAGTTGCAAATCAAAGTTTATAGCCTACCACATAGGTCAAGAAATGTGGCGAAAACACAGCTCAGTGTTCAGGGCTCAGTGGCTTGAAAGCGGACATGTTTGGAGAGAAGCCGTGCGGAGGTCGCGCTGTGAGAAAAAAAAATCCGGCACACGGCGAGCACCAGACGGAGCTAGTCCAACCACGCCCAACAAATTTACGTCATTTGACGCGCCCGGCCCTCGCTCCACCCCCGCGCCCTTCACGGCAGGGTGAGCATAATACAAGCTTATGCCTGCCTCAAGCTTCAGTTCTGCATGGCTTTGACGTATGGTGTGTTCAAGCACTAAATCGGCCATTTCAAAAAGTGGTGGGGACATGTCCTCAGAGTAAATGACACCTATGATTGTTTCTTTGCATCATTGTTCTGGGTTTTTTCAATGTTTTATTTTGCAATTTTCAATTTTTAGAACACCAACACATACAGTAAAAACAAACTGAGATACAGGAAAAGAAAGAAAGAAAGAAAGAAAGACATACACTCCAATATTACAATGTGGTGCTAACAGCTGCATAAAGTGCATATATGTGCTTGTAAAAAAAGAAAGTTATACATAGGGTTCTACACAAGGGGGTCCATAGGAGACCAGCCGGGCGAATCACCCGTCGCCCCTATAAGCTCTTCAAGGTAGGCCAGAAACAGGGCCCAGTAGTATCATTGTTCTGTGGAAACAGTGACGTCTTTGTTGTTCGTGTTTAGAAGACTTCCTGTGGTTATCACCTTTGCCGGTGTTACAGGTCTCAGAATGAAAACCTGTCGGCAGATAAGGATTCCTGTAAAGACAGTAGAATGAATGAGACAGGTGACGTTGCTTTTCTTGTCAGTTCAGTTCCTCTCTCGTCAGCATTTACTTGCCATTAAACAAAATATATATTTTTTCCTCTTTTCACACTGTGTCAAAAATAAACAAAATGCACGAACATGTCACAGTCTTTCCCATTTTCAAATAAAACCGCATTTTCCCTGTACCGTGACAATGAATTGAGTGTCTTCATTCAGAGATGCTGTTTGTCCCTGCAGTGGAAAAATACTTGTTGCATGTGATGACCGGTAAAAGGGTCTTGTGACAACACCACCCAGCTCTGCATCCAAACACCAGGATGGAAAACTGAAATGCTGCTGTGTCTTTGTGTTTCCACACATTTGATCAGTATAGATCAAGGACACAAGTCTAATCAGAAATGGACAATATTCAATAATACAAATGCTACAGTAGATCTACACAAATGTTTTCTTTACATGACAGAAGCAAGTAGGCTATGGCAGTATATTCACTGCTGCATTTGACCTGTTACAAAGCTTTGACATGAGAGGCCTCGTGGTTTTCACCGCAGTTGTTCTCATGCCACACTCTTCCTGTCAAAGAAGTCATGTCACCTAACTTGCTCCTCCCCTGCTGCAGATGGGTTAGGGTTACTCTCTAATCTCCCTATAAGGACATTTGCACAGTGATGCTGGCCCCTCCTCTGTCACACATCAATCATACTCTTTTGCTGTCAGATTGAGATGGAAGCTATCAGGCTAAATAACAGTACCTTTTAGTTTTGGCAAAGTGGGAGAAACGAGAGAGAAGTAAGCCTCAGTCATCACTAACAAGAGGATATAATGTTTGTGTGAACATTGAACTTCATTACACTTTTTATTCCAGTGACAGTAAAACAGGAATAGTGCAACACAGTCTCAGTTTCACCCTGAGTCGCATTACCAGTGTCTTCCTGGTCTTATCTGGGGGCAGCATACACAACATTAGGCTCCACCTCTCTCTCTGTGATGCAGGCCTCCTGCTTCTGTTTGGCTTCAGATGGAAAGTCACTGCTGTGTACTTCAGCTCATCTGAGTCCAGATTCTGTCAATAAGAGAAAACACAATCACACACATCTCATCACATAGCTGAGTTGGTCAGAGAACATCTTTGATCACAATATCACTGCCCTAAAATATGATAAAGTAAAAACAAGTGAAGGAATAACATGACTTTTGGACAATGGACATGTGTTTCTTCTATTTATTTACTTTGCATTGTGTTTTCAAAGCATTCTCATTTGTTAGTTAAGATTTTATTGGTCCAAACTATTTTTCAGATTTTTTTTAAATAAATTATACATTTAATAAGTGCACATTCGCAATAACTGCGATGACATATGCACATTTCCAAAATGCAGGATGGCAGGGGCAACACACCCTACTCTGCCTCTGCCACCCTGCATTTTGACCCCAGCCCCACCGCCCCCTTTTAGCCAATTGATGGATGAACACAACAGTCACCTTCACACACGTGACCGCCATGCCAAATTTCAACCCTCTACCCCTGCTATCCTGGATTTTTTTATTTGCCCCCGCCCCACCCCTTTTTAGTCAATTGGCATGAACACAAACACACCTTCACACACATACCTTCACACACACACCTTCACACACACTCACACTCACACACACACACACACACACACACACACACACACACACACACACACACACACACACACACGACCTCCATGACAAATTTGAGCTTCTAGGGTGAATGTTTTGTGGACCGCCTGACCGACAGAATGAATTATAGAGCTGCTGCAGCTAAAAAGTGAGTGTGGACTAAGTGCACGTTCACACCATACGCCAATCCCACACCAATCCAGGCACGTGCACACATAGACATGAAAGGGGGCTTGAGCCCCTGCCTTTTTTTCAGTCTGTAAAAAGTGCATTTTTTTTTCTTTTTTTTATATTATAATACATTTTTCATTTTCATTCCAACAACACATGAACAAAACAAACAGCTCAGACACACGAAAAAAATAAAATAAAAAGTGCCCTTTCCTGACCATGAATGCATTTCTAATGATGCTTTGTATGGAAATTGCCCTTTCCATGCCACCACTGAAGGCAGCATTCAAAGATAAATGCCTTTTCCGAGCTCTCTTGGCCTTGAATGCACCATTTGTAATAGGCCTCTGCATGGAGCAGTGTTTTTCTAAACCGCTCCTGAAGGCACCAATCCAAAAACGCACGTGGCCCGTCCCCACCCACTCCAGCAGTGCGCACTCCACTCAGCCAGAGCAACCATGCAGACGGACAGCAGCAGCACAGGTGCACACAGTCTGACAGATATATCAGTCAGTCAACGTGAATCAGGTATGTCTGTTTGTCAAAGTCTCATCCTAAAATGAGATATTCCTCTAAATCTGGTTAAAATCGGAATATTTAAAATGAGTTATACCCCTAAATTGGCCTTCAAATTGCCTCAAATTTCGTGCCCTTTTATGAATTTGAGCCCCTGCCCCTCTAATGTTCTCTGCACGTCCCTGCACCAATCCCTCCAATCCCACCAATCCCACCAATCCTCCACCAATCCCACCAATCCCACACCAATCCCACACCAATCCCACGCCAAAGTAACACAGTTTCATTTCAGCGTCCTTGTTAACAGGTGAGTCCGTTCACACCGGCCGCACGCCATGCCATGCTGAAGCCACGCTGCGCCATGCCAACGCCATGCCGACCTGATAGATTCAGCTTCTGTTCTATTTTCGAAGCGTGCTGCGCGCTGATCCCGAGCTGCCAGGCAGGCAGTCAATGCAATTTGTGAGGGGTGGGAGGGGCCGGAGCAGCAGCTCCGAGCCCAGTGCTGAGGAAAAGACACTGCTCCTGGTGTGAGCGGTTAGGCATCAGATCAGCATGAGCCTGCCTCAAGCTTCAGTTCTGCATGGCTTTGGCGTATGGTGTGTTCAACCACTAAATCAGCCATTTCAAAAGTGGTGGGGACAAGTCCTCAGAGTAAATGACACCTATGAGTGTTTCTTTGTATCATTGTTCTGTTTCCCCCCCCCCCAATGTTTTATTTTGCTATTTAAATTTTTTAGAAAGACACTCCAATATTACAATGTGGTGCTACCAGCTGCATAAAGTGCATATATGTGCTTGTAAAAAAAAGTTATAGGGTCCTACACAAGGGACCAGGAGTATCAGGAGACCAGCCGGGAGAATCACCCGTCACCCCTAAGCTCTTCAAGGTAGGCCAGAAACGGGGCCCAGTAGTATCATTGTTGTGTGGAAACAGTGAGGTCTTTGTTGGGCGTGTTTAGAAGACTTCCTGTGGTTATCATCTTTGCTGGCTCAGAGATGCTGTTTGCCTCTGCAGTGGAAAAACACTTGTTGCATGTGATGACTGGTAAGAGGGTCTTGTGACAACACCACCTAGAAGTGAGCCTAGGACTCATGTCTTTTGTCTACAACAGGAGTGAGCAGCAGAAGTTACCCAAGAAGAGACTTGAATTCAATCATTTATTTCAAAATGATCCATCCAATGAATGACTGACATGCAAAATGTTAATCCAGTACGAAAACTATAACACATCAAAACAAGGCCTTGTATCAAAATACATGTAGTACCAAACCTAAACCAGATTAAAAAAGATAAGAGTGAAAGGAGAATAAAAAGGAGTAAAAGTAACACATCTTTCTCAGTTGTCTTGTTCAGCCATGTTGTTGATGAGCCACAGCACACAGGCTCTGCATCCAAACACCAGGATGGAAACCTGAAATGCTGCTGTGTCTTTGTATTTCCACACATTTAACCAGTATAGATCAAGGACACAAGGCTAATCAGACAATATTCAATAACAGATACAAATGCTACAGTAGATCTACACAAAATGTTTTCTTTACATGACAGAAGCAAGTATGTCAGTATTGACTGCTGCCTTTCACCCATTACAAAGCTTTGACATGACACGTCTCGGGGTTTTCCCCTCAGTTGGTCTCGTGCCACACTCTGCTGTCTCTTCCTGTCAAAGAAGTCATGTCACCTAACTTGCTCCTCCCCTGCTGCAGATGCCATCTAACTCTAATCTCCAGTTAAGGGCATTTACACAGTGATGCTGGCTCCTCCTCTGTCACACATCAATCATATTCTTTTGCTGTCAGATTGAGATCGATGTTAGGCTAAATAAGAGTACTTTGTTTGGCAAAGTGGGAGAGAGGAACTGGAAGTAAGCCTCAGTCATCACTAACAAGAGGATATACTTTTGCATGAACATTGAACTTTATCACGTTTTCTTCAAGTGACAATAAAACAGGAATAGTGCAACAAAGTCTCAGTTGCACCCTGAGTTGCATTACCAGTGTCTTCCTGGTCTTATCTGGGGGCAGCATACACAACATTAGGCTCCACCTCTCTCTCTGATGTGGGCCTGCTGCTTCTCTTTGGCTTCGGATGGAAACTCACTCATACTTCAATCAGGATTCTGTCAATAAGGCCCTGTTCACATTACAGGCAAATCCGATTTGCTGATAAAGTCATTAATCATCATTATCTTGATTGGTTTCCCAAATCTGATTTGGGAGTGTGTCCGCACTGCCACAAATCTGATTTTCAAGTTGGATCTGTGTGTCCTGACCCCAAAAGCCTATCTGCATGGGTTGCTATGGTAACGACGTGGGCATCAGTAAATATGTACGTTGGTGATGTGGTTTTCCTGCATGGAAGCATTTGATGACGATCTCATCACATAGCTGAGTTGGTCAGAGAACATCTTTGATCACATACTGTAGGCTAATGATGACTTGACGTGTTTGCAGCACCTTTAAAACATAGAACATTTAAAAATCAATCTTAAAATTGGATTCAGACCAGCCTTCTTTGCACTTTTTCAGGCTGTAGTTCTTCCTTAGCAGCTAAATAATAGATAGTCAGTCCAGACAGTTAAGTTTGATCATTGTCCATGTCCATGAGCATTGCTGTTGTGAATGCATTTGTGTTGCACGCCCTCTTGTGGTGTACATTGTCAAGTGTTGCTCTGGTAACTTGCTCTGTGCTGTGAGTGTGTAATTCCTGATTGGCAATGGACTGCACCTGCAGCACCACGTTAGTAGGTCCAGTCCAGCTATATAAAGAACCTGTTGGAGAGAGAAGGCAGATCAGCACCCAGGCGTAGCTGTTGCCTTCTTTTGTCAGTTATTTTTCATTTCTGATGTGTGCATGGAGGTTTGCGTATAGTCACTATTTTCAGTTTTCTATTATAGTTTAGTTCTTGATCCTGTTTTGTTAAGTGAGGGGGGAATTATTGAATTGCTTTGATTGCCCGCTGTGTGGCTGGCCCAATGTTTTCCCATCAGTCTCTCGCTCTCGCTCTCGCTCTCACCCTCTCATAATAGATTATTTAAAATAAATATCAATTTTGTTATTTCTACTCTTGGTAGTGTCTATTTTTATGTCATGGCCTCTGAACCATGTCTGTATATTGTCCTGACCGCTACACTGCATAGAGACACTAAGACAAATTCCTCATTATAACTTGCATACTGTGGCAATAAAAGTGATTCTGATTCTGATTCTTATGTGTTTTCAATTGAGGTCTTAACAATTTGGTGCAGCAGGACCTTTTTGAATTGTCCATATTGTGAAATTTTAAGAAAAGTATTATGCAATCAAATTTAAGACATAGCGTTTACTATAAAGAAAAGCTCCCGCACACTGTCTCACCTTTTTAGGAGAATTTATTGGATAAACTGTGAGGGGAGGAGTCACTGTAGTTTAAAAGTGCTCCACCTGGCTTGCTTATCAGAACACATTTGAGTTTCTGCTCTAAGCTGTCTAGTGTGCTGTACTGATCTGTTTTACTCTACTCTACTCTGCTGGTATAATTGGTAAGTTTAGTCTGACTTTTAGTAGCTTTTCTGTATTTTAAAAGAAAAGTGTCTTGTGGGCTCTGATAATCAGCTGACTGGTATCAGGTGACCTCTTTCAACGACTCTCTGATTGCTGTGAGGGGAGGAGTCACTGTAGTTTAAAAGTGCTCCACCTGGCTTGCTTATCAGAACACATTTGAGTTTCTGCTCTAAGCTGTCTAGTGTGCTGTACTGATCTGTTTTACTCTACTCTACTCTGCTGGTATAATTGGTAAGTTTAGTCTGACTTTTAGTAGCTTTTCTGTATTTTAAAAGAAAAGTGTCTTGTGGGCTCTGATAATCAGCTGACTGGTATCAGGTGACCTCTTTCAACGACTCTCTGATTGCTGTGAGGGGAGGAGTCACTGTAGTTTAAAAGTGCTCCACCTGGCTTGCTTATCAGAACACATTTGAGTTTCTGCTCTAAGCTGTCTAGTGTGCTGTACTGATCTGTTTTACTCTACTCTACTCTGCTGGTATAATTTGTAAGTTTAGTCTGACTTTTAGTAGCTTTTCTGTATTTTAAAAGAAAAGTGTCTTGTGGGCTCTGATAATCAGCTGACTGGTATCAGGTGACCTCTTTCAACGACTCTCTGATTGCTGTGAGGGGAGGAGTCACTGTAGTTTAAAAGTGCTCCACCTGGCTTGCTTATCAGAACACATTTGAGTTTCTGCTCTAAGCTGTCTAGTGTGCTGTACTGATCTGTTTTACTCTACTCTACTCTGCTGGTATAATTGGTAAGTTTAGTCTGACTTTTAGTAGCTTTTCTGTATTTTAAAAGAAAAGTGTCTTGTGGGCTCTGATAATCAGCTGACTGGTATCAGGTGACCTCTTTCAACGACTCTCTGATTGCTGTGAGGGGAGGAGTCACTGTAGTTTAAAAGTGCTCCACCTGGCTTGCTTATCAGAACACATTTGAGTTTCTGCTCTAAGCTGTCTAGTGTGCTGTACTGATGTTTTACTCTACTCTACTCTGCTGGTATAATTGGTAAGTTTAGTCTGACTTTTAGTAGCTTTTCTGTATTTTAAAAGAAAAGTGTCTTGTGGGCTCTGATAATCAGCTGACTGGTATCAGGTGACCTCTTTCAACGACTCTCTGATTGCTGTGAGGGGAGGAGTCACTGTAGTTTAAAAGTGCTCCACCTGGCTTGCTTATCAGAACACATTTGAGTTTCTGCTCTAAGCTGTCTAGTGTGCTGTACTGATCTGTTTTACTCTACTCTACTCTGCTGGTATAATTGGTAAGTTTAGTCTGACTTTTAGTAGCTTTTCTGTATTTTAAAAGAAAAGTGTCTTGTGGGCTCTGATAATCAGCTGACTGGTATCAGGTGACCTCTTTCAACGACTCTCTGATTGCTGTGAGGGGAGGAGTCACTGTAGTTTAAAAGTGCTCCACCTGGCTTGCTTATCAGAACACATTTGAGTTTCTGCTCTAAGCTGTCTAGTGTGCTGTACTGATCTGTTTTACTCTACTCTACTCTGCTGGTATAATTTGTAAGTTTAGTCTGACTTTTAGTAGCTTTTCTGTATTTTAAAAGAAAAGTGTCTTGTGGGCTCTGATAATCAGCTGACTGGTATCAGGTGACCTCTTTCAACGACTCTCTGATTGCTGTGAGGGGAGGAGTCACTGTAGTTTAAAAGTGCTCCACCTGGCTTGCTTATCAGAACACATTTGAGTTTCTGCTCTAAGCTGTCTAGTGTGCTGTACTGATCTGTTTTACTCTACTCTACTCTGCTGGTATAATTGGTAAGTTTAGTCTGACTTTTAGTAGCTTTTCTGTATTTTAAAAGAAAAGTGTCTTGTGGGCTCTGATAATCAGCTGACTGGTATCAGGTGACCTCTTTCAACGACTCTCTGATTGCTGTGAGGGGAGGAGTCACTGTAGTTTAAAAGTGCTCCACCTGGCTTGCTTATCAGAACACATTTGAGTTTCTGCTCTAAGCTGTCTAGTGTGCTGTACTGATGTTTTACTCTACTCTACTCTGCTGGTATAATTGGTAAGTTTAGTCTGACTTTTAGTAGCTTTTCTGTATTTTAAAAGAAAAGTGTCTTGTGGGCTCTGATAATCAGCTGACTGGTATCAGGTGACCTCTTTCAACGACTCTCTGATTGCTGTGAGGGGAGGAGTCACTGTAGTTTAAAAGTGCTCCACCTGGCTTGCTTATCAGAACACATTTGAGTTTCTGCTCTAAGCTGTCTAGTGTGCTGTACTGATCTGTTTTACTCTACTCTACTCTGCTGGTATAATTGGTAAGTTTAGTCTGACTTTTAGTAGCTTTTCTGTATTTTAAAAGAAAAGTGTCTTGTGGGCTCTGATAAACAGCTGACTGGTATCAGGTGACCTCTTTCAACGACTCTCTGATTGCTGTGAGGGGAGGAGTCACTGTAGTTTAAAAGTGCTCCACCTGGCTTGCTTATCAGAACACATTTGAGTTTCTGCTCTAAGCTGTCTAGTGTGCTGTACTGATCTGTTTTACTCTACTCTACTCTGCTGGTATAATTGGTAAGTCTGACTTTTAGTAGCTTTTCTGTATTTTAAAAGAAAAGTGTCTTGTGGGCTCTGATAATCAGCTGACTGGTATCAGGTGACCTCTTTCAACGACTCTCTGATTGCTGTGAGGGGAGGAGTCACTGTAGTTTAAAAGTGCTCCACCTGGCTTGCTTATCAGAACACATTTGAGTTTCTGCTCTAAGCTGTCTAGTGTGCTGTACTGATCTGTTTTACTCTACTCTACTCTGCTGGTATAATTGGTAAGTTTAGTCTGACTTTTAGTAGCTTTTCTGTATTTTAAAAGAAAAGTGTCTTGTGGGCTCTGATAATCAGCTGACTGGTATCAGGTGACCTCTTTCAACGACTCTCTGATTGCTGTGAGGGGAGGAGTCACTGTAGTTTAAAAGTGCTCCACCTGGCTTGCTTATCAGAACACATTTGAGTTTCTGCTCTAAGCTGTCTAGTGTGCTGTACTGATCTGTTTTACTCTACTCTACTCTGCTGGTATAATTGGTAAGTTTAGTCTGACTTTTAGTAGCTTTTCTGTATTTTAAAAGAAAAGTGTCTTGTGGGCTCTGATAATCAGCTGACTGGTATCAGGTGACCTCTTTCAACGACTCTCTGATTGCTGTGAGGGGAGGAGTCACTGTAGTTTAAAAGTGCTCCACCTGGCTTGCTTATCAGAACACATTTGAGTTTCTGCTCTAAGCTGTCTAGTGTGCTGTACTGATCTGTTTTACTCTACTCTACTCTGCTGGTATAATTGGTAAGTTTAGTCTGACTTTTAGTAGCTTTTCTGTATTTTAAAAGAAAAGTGTCTTGTGGGCTCTGATAATCAGCTGACTGGTATCAGGTGACCTCTTTCAACGACTCTCTGATTGCTGTGAGGGGAGGAGTCACTGTAGTTTAAAAGTGCTCCACCTGGCTTGCTTATCAGAACACATTTGAGTTTCTGCTCTAAGCTGTCTAGTGTGCTGTACTGATCTGTTTTACTCTACTCTACTCTGCTGGTATAATTGGTAAGTTTAGTCTGACTTTTAGTAGCTTTTCTGTATTTTAAAAGAAAAGTGTCTTGTGGGCTCTGATAAACAGCTGACTGGTATCAGGTGACCTCTTTCAACGACTCTCTGATTGCTGTGAGGGGAGGAGTCACTGTAGTTTAAAAGTGCTCCACCTGGCTTGCTTATCAGAACACATTTTTTCAACGACCCTCTGATTGCTACACCTGGCGTAGGCGGAGCTCTGAGCCCCTGCTGAACGAGTATTTCTTAGCATAGTCAGTCTAAAGCGGCACGAAGCCTCTGGCACTAAGACTTGGCACAAAGACAAGGGAGTCTTTCTGCGGGAGTCCATTGCGGGGAGGCCAGAGCATAGGCTTTTTCTACTTCTCTTATTCTCACTTCTTATTATAACTACTCCTCTTCCTAACTATGTGTTTTCTCCCCATCCCTGTTGTAGCTTCAGCCCACAGACGCCGTAGACACGGCAGCTTCAGGTGTAGTATCCCTGTTAATCTTTCCTACCTTAAACGCACAACTACTTCTTTTACCATAGCCGGAGGTCTCTGGAACTGTCAGTCGGCGGTTAAGAAAACTGAGACCATCTCGGCTCATGCTCTATCTCAAACCCTCCACTTCCTAGCTCTCACAGAGACCTGGATCATCCCAGAAAACACTGCTACTCCTGCTGCTCTCTCTGCTGCTTACTCCTTTTCGCACACCCCCAGGCCTTCTGGCCGTGGCGGAGGCACTGGTATCCTCCTCTCTCCCAAATGGACCTACACTGTCACCTCTCTCTCTCATCTGTCTATCTCATCTTTTGAGTCCCATGCAGTTGCCGTATCCCTACCCATCAAGCTCAACATTGTGGTAATCTACCGCCCGCCTGGTCTGCTTGGTGACTTTCTGGACGAGCTGGACACCCTCCTCTCCGTCTTTCCTGAGGATGGTACTCCACTCATCCTTCTGGGAGACTTCAACATCCAGCCAGTAACCTTACAATCTCTGCTTTTCCTTAACTTCTTCTCATCCTTTGACCTTTACCTCTCTCAATCTCCTCCTACTCACAAAGCAGGGAATGTGCTTGACCTGGTCTTCACCAGATCCTGCTCCACCTCTAATCTCACTGTGACTCCTCTTCCTGTATCCGACCACCACTTTATCACCTTCTCCCTTCCCATCCCCCTCCCCTCCTCCCACCCATCTCCCCCTCACTCTACCACCACCCGACGCAACCTAAAAACTCTCTCACCCGACTCCCTCTCTTCTACCGTCCTCTCCCTGCTTCCCCCTGCCGAGCAATTTGCTCTCCTGTCCACTGACGAGGCTTCCACCACTCTTCTCTCCTCTCTCCTCCACTCTTGATTCTCTGTGCCCACTCACCACTAAGCCTGCCCGATCTTCTCCCCCTTCTCCTTGGCTGACTGAATCTCTGCGAACTTTTCGAACTGAGCTTTGGGCAGCTGAGAGAAAATGGAGAAAATCACATCTCCCTGAAGATCTCTCTTCCTACCACCTTATCCACTCCAACTTCACTGATGCTGTCTCCAAAGCAAAAACCTCCTTCTTCATCTCTGAAATCCAGTCCTCTGCATCCAATCCCAGTAAACTGTTCTCCACCTTCTCCACGCTCCTCAACCCTCCCTCCCCTCCCCCTCCCTCCTCCCTCTCTGCTGATGATTTTGTAACATTTTTTACTAAAAAGGTGGATGACATCAGCTCCTCCTTCCATCCTCCAGGCACCCTCACTAACACTCCTGACTCCAATCCTGCTTCCCGGCCCCCTGTCCCTGGATTTCCTTCCTTCTCTCCCCTCTCTCCCGATGAAGTGCTTAAACTCATCAGCTCGAACCGAGCCACCTACTGCCCCCTCGATCCTATCCCTTCCTCTCTCCTCCAAACCATCTCACCTAACATATCTCCCTTCCTCACGACCTTCATTAACTCCTCTCTGTCCTCTGGTCTTGTTCCGCCTGCTCTAAAGACTGCAAGAGTCAAGCCTCTGCTTAAGAAACCCTCCCTTGACCCTACCGCTATTCAGAACTACAGACCTGTCTCTCTCCTCTCATTCCTTTCCAAAACCCTTGAACGAGCAGCGTCCGAACAACTTTCTCTCTATCTCTCCCAAAATGACCTCCTGGACCCTCTGCAGTCCGGTTTCAAGGCTTCTCACTCCACTGAGACAGCTCTTCTTGCTGTCACAGAGGCCCTTCACACTGCTAAGGCCTCATCCCTCTCCTCTGTTCTTGTCCTCCTTGACCTGTCTGCTGCCTTCGATACAGTCAACCACCAAATCCTTCTTTCCACTCTGTCTGACCTAGGCATTTCAGGTTCTGCACTCTCCTGGTTTGCTTCCTACCTCTCAAACCGCTCATACCAGGTCTCATGGAGAGGGTCCCTCTCCAGATCCTGTCCTCTTACCACCGGTGTCCCCCAGGGCTCAGTCCTGGGCCCCTTACTTTTCCTTCTCTATATCAGATCTCTTGCCTATGTGATCTCTTCTCATGGCTTTTCTTATCACTGCTATGCTGACGACACCCAGTTTTTCCTTTCCTTTCCCCCCTCAGACACTCAAATCGAGGCTCGCATCTCTGCATGCCTCAAAGACATTGGCGACTGGATGTCTGCCCACCACCTCAAGCTCAACCTTGGTAAGACAGAGCTACTCTTCCTCCCAGGAAAAGACTGCCCTCTCACAGATCTCTCCATCTCCATTGACAACACCACTGTGCTTCCCTCCCAAACAGCTAAGAACCTTGGGGTGATCCTTGACAACCAGCTGTCTTGCTCAGCCAACATAGCTGCTACGGCACGCTCCTGTAGGTTCTCTCTCTACAACATCCGCAAAATCCGTCCCTTTCTCACAAGAGAAGCGACTCAACTCCTGGTCCAGTCTCTTGTCTCCTCCCGCCTGGACTACTGCAACGTGCTCCTGGCCGGCCTACCTGCCGCCGACATCCGACCGCTTCAGCTCATTCAGAACGCTGCAGCCCGTCTCGTATTCAACCAACCCAAATTCTCTCACGTCACTCCCCTCTTCCAGGAGCTCCACTGGCTTCCCATCTCGGCCCGCATCAAATTCAAGACACTGGTACTGGCCTACCGGGCAGTACACCAGTCAGCTCCCCTGTACCTGCAATCTATGGTCAGGTTCCAAACCTCTCAGCGCTCCCTTCGCTCCTCCACCAGTGCAGGTCGCCTCGCCCCTCCTTCGCTACGGGGGCTCAAAAGTCGCTCATCCCGATCTCGACTCTTCTCGTCCCTGGCACCTCAATGGTGGAACGAGCTTCCACCTTCGGTCAGGACGGCTGAATCACTGCCAATCTTTCGGAAAAGACTAAAGACGCACCTTTTCAGGCTCCATCTGGGCCCTTCTTGATCTAACTTCGTTCTCTCTCTTTCACCCAAAAAAAAAAAAAAAAAACTAACCTTAACTTGTACCACTAACCTAAACTTGTACCACTGTTCCTTAAGAAGTTGTAGTTATCACAGACTGTGCTCCATAGTAGATTGCTCTATTGCTGACAAAAATGTGTTATTGTAAGTCGCTTTGGATAAAAGCGTCTGCCAAATGACGTAATGTAATGTAATAAACGTTTCGGTCACTAGGACCTTCATCAGTATTATGGGTGACATTGCCTTGACTCCATCTATATATACATATAGGGGATGCCCCCATGAACCAATCATCCAATCACAACGAAGGACCTTACCTGGTTGAGCACCTTGAAGTGGTTACATTGAGTGCTCAATCAGGGGAAAATTTGAATATATGTGCACTAGAATTAAAACATAGACAGTGCCCAATACATCACAAGTACAGCATCCATATTCAAGGTATTATAAATAAAAAGAATGTAAATATAAGAAAATATGGGACAATATAAGAAAAACAGTAACATACTTACAGGCTGCATGGCCGAAATAGGCTATATGCTTTCTGTTTTGTAAGACCAGTCAGTACCAATCTGAACAGATGGACTAATTTTTAACATAAGCATTTCAATATACACAAAAGCCATATTATAGCATTACATTCAATAAAAGTTCATCATTTAATCCCTTAGGAGACAGCGTCTGAAGTGTAAAAATCCAGTACGCTTCCCTTCTCTTCAAAATCAGGTCATGGTCTCCACCCCTAGGTGGCATTAGAACCTTCTCTATGCCACAAAAACGGAGGGAGGCCACGTCGTGCTTCTTAGTGTTAAAATGTAGTGCAACTGGGGAATCTTTATCTTGGCGTCGGATCGCACTCTTGTGTTCACAAATTCTTTGTTTGAGTTTTCTGGTGGTTTTTCCCACGTAGGCAAGGCCACATGGACATTTTATCAAATAAACAACATGAGTAGACGCACAAGTTATGTCTTAACTCATTCATGGCCAAAGACGTCTTTAACGTCTTATCAGGAATGTGCCTCCCAGCCAAAGACGTGTTTGACGTGTTTTTGTTTTTATTAGTGCAGCGCGTAGTTCAAAGACTTCCCCAGCCTGTGACATGGTATCAGGTCCCTGGCCTCAAAGCCAAAGCCGACAACACGTTATCAAACAACTACGCAGCTGTTGTTTTGAAATGGGGGAGGAGGAGAAAACGGAGAAACGCTGCCTGTTGCAGAGAGGAGAAACGCCATTGAAACGCCCCTTGGCGCGCTGCACGAGCTGGTCGCCTTGCTGCAGGGCAGAGCGAACATGGATGAGTTGTTCGCGTTCCTGTGTGCCAGCCCGAAAGAGACGAGACGGGGGTCACACGCAGCGGGTCGGTCATGGAGGGGCGAAGCAGAAGGAGTCCAGGCAGTGAGAGGGAATGATAAATCCAACGGGAGAAAGTAATCCAGAGATGTGTTGATCAGCGGAGGAATGAGGAAATGATCGATCAGTTTGACGGGTAATCCAGAGGGTGGTGAGGACGTGTTGAATAGCCGAGGGGAAAACGGGAACGATCAAACAGCAGGGAGGATAGGACAGGGAGACATGGACAAGGACGGGTGGACCAGAACAAAACAAAATAAACACACGAACAGCTAACAATAACGAAAAGTAAGGACGCGGGCAGAAGCGGCAGTCACAGCAGCAGACGCCAGCAGTACTCAGACCCAGAAACAACGTAACGAAGATAAAAGGGGGATCGTGTGTGTGTGTGTGTGTGTGTGTGTGTGTGTGTGTGTGTGTGTGTGTGTGTCTGTCTGTCTGTCTGTCTGTCTGTCTGTCTGTCTGTGTGTCTGCACACTCACTCACACTGAGTAAACTGTATTGTTGAATGTAAAAAAAGCACTTCATGTATATATATATATATATATATATATTTTTTTGTCATTTGTGTCATAACGAATAATATTTACATGTCTGATGTCAATACAGTTCAAAATAAAAGAATTGAGAGCGAGTTCTGCCTGAGATTGTGTCCTTTTCTCCTGTTTCTCTTCTCAAAGAGACCTTTTTGGTGAAAACAGGGTGTATATAAATGGCTATAAGTAGAGTACAGAACATGCTAAAAGCTCACTTTTTTTCCCTGGTGAACCCAGAGACGTACATCTTCATTTTGAGGTATTGCAAATCACTTTGGTGCTAATAGATAATTTACTGTGGGTCTTGAAAGATGACCAACAATTATGAAAATCTTTGGCCTGTGCTAAATATTGGCAGTCCTAAACTGGCCATGAATGAGTTAATAAAGATAAAAAGATAATAAAGATTTTTTTCCCATTCTGTGGGTGACAGAAGTGTGCGAGACATAGCGTTTAGAAAGTACCTGTGTGCGCCGCCAGGTGGTGAGAGTGGGCAACCTCACCTCCTCCCCACTGACCA
This sequence comes from Poromitra crassiceps, assembly GCF_964638095.1. Classification (NCBI taxonomy): domain Eukaryota; kingdom Metazoa; phylum Chordata; class Actinopteri; order Beryciformes; family Melamphaidae; genus Poromitra; species Poromitra crassiceps. The sequence continues at coordinate 18,379,018 of NC_139628.1, read as the reverse complement.
TCAGCATAGGAGCGCCACAGGGGTGCGTCTCCAGCCCCTTCTGGTATGACCTCTACACCCACGACTGCGTGGCGACTCAAACTTCGAACACCATCGTGAAGTTTGCAGAAGACACAGCGGTCGTGGGGCTGATCTCCAGGAGCGACGAGACGGCCTACAGAAAGGAGGTGGAGGCACTGGAACAATGGTGCCAGGACAACCACCTCTCTCTGAACGTCTCCAAGACAAAGGAGATCATTGTAGACTACAGAAGGGGGGGGGGGGGGGGGGGGCACACCCCCGGGGGGGCACACCCCCGGGCACACCCCCCAATCGCCATCAACGGCACAGTGGTGGAAAGGGTGGACAGCTTCAAGTACCTGGGAGTCAATATCCACCAGGGCCTGACATGGGCCAACCACACCGCCACTGTTGTCAAAAAGGCCCAACAGCGACTACACGGACTCAGGCGCCTCAAGAAATTCGGGCTAAGGCCAAAAATCCTCAGGGACTTCTACAGAGGCACCATTGAAAGCCTGCTGACTGGACCGCAGGGCGCTAAGAAGGGTGAGGCGCGCGGCCCAGCACGTAACAGGATGTGAGCTGCCAGAACTGCAAGATCTGTACAACCAGCGGTGCCTCAGGAGGTCCCTGAAGATCATCAAAGACACAAACCACCCCCACAACAGTCTGTTCTCCCTGCTACCCTCAGGGAGGAGATACAGGGTCCCAAGAGCACGCACAAATCGCTTGAGGGACAGTTTCTTCTCGCAGGCCACGAGACTCCTTAACTCATTCTCTGCCAAGGACGGTCCCGGACGTACTTTTAACAATGGCGTTCTGTGCCAAAGACGTACCCGGACGTACTTTCATGTTTTGGTTGTTTACATTAGATCAGACCCTTTCCCAGCCTGTGACATTGTTTCAAGTCAAACTGATAAAAGGAACCCGCTAAATCACGTTTAGTATTTATAGTATAGTCACCCATTTAGCAGTAATCTATTTAGCAGTAGCAGATGAAGAGAGGCGGTGGCCGGCGTGGCCGCAGCCGCAGCTGCGGTTTTTATTTTTTTTGGGAAAACAAATACTGTATATGTCTGATGTGTCACTGAGGCAAAAAATAAAAGGCTCAAAAGAGAGTTCTGCTTGAAACGGTGTCCTTCACTAAAAACCTCTTTTTCTCCTATTTCTCTTCCAAGGAGGGCATTTTTAGTGAAAACAAGCTAACTTCCACTGCTTGTAACTAAACAAGGAAACATGGTAGAGTTTCAGTTTTTTACAAGGGGTAAGAAGAGAGTCTCTGCTTTATTGTGAGATATGTTGTGTAATTTTATTCCTAGCATAGAATATTCTGTGGGTCCTGGAAGATCAGGAAATATGCTCAAAATCCTGGCACTGGGAGCACACAGACCGAAATGACCCTGGCAGAGAATGAGTTAACATATACAAATAGTGTAGTAGCCGTACTGTACCGCACTGCAGCTGCTACCATCATGTATGACTAATGTTCAATAGTATGTTTAATTAGGTATACTACTTGCACCTAACAGAATGTTATTATGTTTATTTATGTTTAAAGTATGTTCATGGCCTACGTGGCACAGGTAGTGTGGAGTGACGTGAAGGGGGCAGAGCCCTGACGTCAGAGGAAATGGTCTGCTCTACTAGGATAGACAGAACTAGCAGAGATCCATACATGATGATATATTACAAAAATAATAATGCAAAAATAGGCTACATGTCACATCAATAATGCTGTAGGAAAATACAGGTCCTATCATGTTGATGTTAATGCAAAACATATCAGCAAAATCACGCAAGGATATGATGTAAGAATCACACAGAGCAATGCATATAATTAATGAATAATATAAATATAAATATAACATAACAGTAGGCATTCCAGTACTACAGACTTCAAGATCTACCTAAATAAAGCATGCAAGGTCCAGCTCCTCATTGAGTCCGTTAGGAGCGGAGGTATCCAGCCTGTGTATCCAGCGCTGGAGAAGCGTCCTGTCTAGGTCGCCACCCCTCGGGTGGGGTTTGACCATGTCTATGGCCCAGAAGCGGAGGTCTGAGGCACTATGGTCGTGTCGAATAAAGTGATCAACGATAGGGGCCTTAGTGTCCTGGCGCCGGAGCGCGCTCTTGTGCTCCGTGATCCGTGTACGTAACGGACGCAAGGTCTTCCTGATGTACCAGAGCGGGCAGGGGCAAGAGATGGCATACACCACTCCCTGCGAGGCGCAGGTGGTGAGGTGTTTGAGATGGACGGTGTGTCCGTTGGGGAAAGTGAGTGTTTTAGCCTTGGTGGTCTGTGGGCAGCAAGCGCAGTGTCCGCACGGGAAATGACCTATAGGGGGAGGACGGGAATCGATCGTGGTTTGTGTTATTATGTTGGGGGTGACAAGCGTCTTGACTAGACAGTCCCTAATGTTCTGATTTCGGGAGAAGGCGATCCTGGGGGGTGTGGCGAAGACATCATGGACCTGTAGCACTCTCCAGAATTTGAGCAGGCTCCGATTGATTCTGTTGGCCAAGGGGGAGTACTGCAGGGTCGCTGTCACCCTAGGCGAGGGGGGGTCTGATGTTCTGGGCTGGAGCAGGATGTCACGGTGGGAGTGTAGTGCGCGTTTGTACGCATGTGAGATGGGTCTCCGCCCATATCCACGCTCCTGAAACCTCAATTTCATCTGTGTGGCTTTATTCAAGAAGTCACATTTGTCGCTGCATAATCTCCGGAGGCGCATGAATTGGCCTGTGGGGAGATTATATTTTAGATGTGAGGGATGGTAACTGGAGGCATGGAGCAGGGTATTTCTGTCCGTGGGTTTTCGATAGATGGATGAATGTAGTTTGTTGTGCTGTTTGTATACAGTGACATCCAGGAAATTGATTCGATCTGGGTGGTGATTAATGGTAAACCGGAGGTGTGGATTCCAGGTGTTGAGGAGTGTATGGAACTCCAGCAGGGTGGTGGATGGGCCGGACCAGATCATAAACACATCATCTATATATCTGCGCCACAGGGTGATGGATGAGATGAAGGGGTTAACGCTGGGGTTATAGACGAAGTCTCTTTCAAAGGCACCTACGTACAGGTTGGCAATACTGGGAGCCGCGGCACACCCCATAGCAACACCAGAGGTCTGTAGATAAAAGTCTCCGTTGAACAAGAAATAATTGTTACGTAGACTAATGTCAGCCAGTGTGGATATGAAATCATTGGGGGGGTGAGTGGATATTCTACCTGTCAGTGTGTCATTGATGGTATCTACTGCCCCCTGCTGTGGGATGTTGGTATACAGGGATTCAATGTCCATGGTGACAAGTAAGGCAGATGGCACATCGATGTCAAGTTGCTCAATGATCCGTAAAAAATCAGACGTGTCCCGGATATAAGCTGGTAGACTCTGTACAAAAGGTTGTATGTGGTGGTCGATGAATTTAGAAAGAGGCTCAAGTAGGCTCTCGTTACCAGAAATGATAGGCCGGCCAGGGGGCGGGGTTATGTTTTTATGGATTTTGGGGAGGAGATAGAATGCTGGGGTCCTATAGTGTTTGTGTAACAGGAATCTATGGTTGCGTTTAGTGATCTGTCCCGCCTGCAGTGCAGTGTCGATCACAGATTTAATGGTCGTACGGGTGCGGGGACCTGGGTCACTAATGCAACGCTTATAAGTAGATGTGTCAGAGAGTTGACGCATGGCTTCTGTGATGTAATCAGCACGGTTCTGGACCACAACAGCTCCACCTTTGTCGGCTGGTCGAATGACAATAGAATCATCCCTTTGTAGATCTGTGATTACAAACTACATTCATCCATCTATCGAAAACCCACGGACAGAAATACCCTGCTCCATGCCTCCAGTTACCATCCCTCACATCTAAAAGATAATCTCCTCACAGGCCAATTCATGCGCCTCCGGAGATTATGCAGCGACAAATGTGACTTCTTGAATAAAGCCACACAGATGAAATTGAGGTTTCAGGAGCGTGGATATGGGCGGAGACCCATCTCACATGCGTACAAACGCGCACTACACTCCCAGCGTGACATCCTGCTCCAGCCCAGAACATCAGACCCCCCCTCGCCTAGGGTGACAGCGACCCTGCAGTACTCCCCCTTGGCCAACAGAATCAAGCGGAGCCTGCTCAAATTCTGGAGAGTGCTACAGGTCCATGATGTCTTCGCCACACCCCCCAGGATCGCCTTCTCCCGAAATCAGAACATTAGGGACTGTCTAGTCAAGACGCTTGTCACCCCCAACATAATAACACAAACCACGATCGATTCCCGTCCTCCCCCTATAGGTCATTTCCCGTGCGGACACTGCGCTTGCTGCCCACAGACCACCAAGGCTAAAACACTCACTTTCCCCAACGGACACACCGTCCATCTCAAACACCTCACCACCTGCGCCTCGCAGGGAGTGGTGTATGCCATCTCTTGCCCCTGCCCGCTCTGGTACATCGGGAAGACCTTGCGTCCGTTACGTACACGGATCACGGAGCACAAGAGCGCGCTCCGGCGCCAGGACACTAAGGCCCCTATCGTTGATCACTTTATTCGACACGACCATAGTGCCTCAGACCTCCGCTTCTGGGCCATAGACATGGTCAAACCCCACCCCCCGAGGGGTGGCGACCTAGACAGGACGCTTCTCCAGCGCGAAGCGCACTGGATACACAGGCTGGATACCTCCGCTCCTAACGGACTCAATGAGGAGCCGGACCTTGCATGCTTCATTTAGGTAGATCTTGAAGTCTGTAGTACTGGAATGCCTACTGTTATGTTATATTTATATTTATATTATTCATTAATTATATGCATTGCTCTGTGTGATTCTTACATCATATCCTTGCGTGATTTTGCTGATATGTTTTGCATTAACATCAACATGATAGGACCTGTATTTTCCTACAGCATTATTGATGTGACATGTAGCCTATTTTTGCATTATTATTTTTGTAATATATCATCATGTATGGATCTCTGCTAGTTCTGTCTATCCTAGTAGAGCAGACCATTTCCTCTGACGTCAGGGCTCTGCCCCCTTCACGTCACTCCACACTACCTGTGCCACGTAGGCTATGTTCTCTATTTAACCTGGTGCGGTGGCCGACGCCCTCCCATACAGCCTGATGAAAACCAACGGTTGAAACACGTTGCGTTTTGTGTCTTGCCCGTATCACCTATATGAAGATGTACACTGTTTGTTAACTGTGAAGTACGCAGGTACAAATTACTTCTTATTAAATTATTTACCTTTAAACTCTAAGCAGCTCATTTTTCACTTTGTTATTATAGTTGCCTGCTGAGTTGCTTTGGTCCACACCTTTTTGTGCGTTCCTAAAGTATGTTCATGCCATTTGCACATTATGTGCAGTGAATACGCCACTGTCTGTGGCGTGTCTACTGCTTTATTGCTTGTTGCCTCTTGTTTTTACTTATTTGTTTTTATTTTTTGCACTATGTTGTAACGGAGTCTACAGCACAAGAATTTCACACGTGATACTGGTACTACAGAGTGACAATAAAAATCTTGAATCTTGAATCTTGAATCTTGAATCTTGAAGTGATTTTGAGAAGCAGACCAACGATGGGAGGAAAACTGTCATATCAAACAGGATCACAGTTCAAGCCGGGCTTGTTATTTCATCAGGCTTTTCTAAAATAACGAACTCTCCTCAGAATTTATAGACCGGAAATGGACAAAATTAACTTCAGATGAGCTGTTTCTAACTTCAATTGACATAATTATCAACCTGCACAATGAAAGAAATCTCTAGGGATGAGCGATCATCTTGCTTTTAGTCTTGTCATCCACTTTATAATCAGGTAACACTTTACAATAAGGGTACATTAATTAAGGGTTAATTAATGCTTAGTTAATGCTTAATAAGCATGAATTAACATGAATTAACAGGGTTAGTAAAGCTTAGTAAGACTTAATTAACCCTTAATTAACATTAACTAATGTGCATTAAGTAAGGGTTGGTTAATGCTTAATAAGCATTAATTAACACACCGTAATTAACATGACTAGTAGTGCTTAATAAGCATCCATTAACCCTTAATTAACGTTAATTTGAGGTTTGCTGGTTCCGTTTCTTCATGTGGCCCTAATTTATATGCATGTTCTATAAGCATTACTTAACTGTAATTAACCATATATTAATGCTGTGTGTGACCCTTATTGTAAAGTTGCAAACATATATCCCTTAAGTAACACTTAATAAAAGCTTGAGTGTGCCTAATAAGCATTACTTACCTGTAATAAACCATGTATTAATGCTCTTTGTGACCCTTATTGTAAAGTTGAAAACATGTATGCCTTAACTAACACTTCATTAATGCATTAAAGTGCTGAATAAACATTACTTATCTGTAATTAACCATTTATTAATGCTCTTTGTGACCCTTATTGTAAAGTTGAAAACATGTATGCCTTAACTAACACTTCATTAACACATTAAAGTGCTGAAAAAACATTACTTATCTGTAATTAACCATGTATTAATGCTCTTTGTGACCCTTATTGTAAAGTTGAAAACATGTATGCCTTAACTAACACTTCATTAAGGCATTCAAGTGCTGAATAAACATTACTTATCTGTAATTAACCATTTATTAATGCTCTTTGTGACCCTTATTGTAAAGTTGAAAACATGTATGCCTTAACTAACACTTCATTAACACATTAAAGTGCTGAAAAAACATTACTTATCTGTAATTAACCATTTATTAATGCTCTTTGTGACCCTTATTGTAAAGTTGAAAACATGTATGCCTTAACTAACACTTCATTAACACATTAAAGTGCTGAAAAAACATTACTTATCCGTAATTAAGCATTTATTAATGTTCTTTGTGACCCTTATTGTAAAGTTGAAAACATATATGCCTTAACTAACAGTTCATAAACTTATTAAAGTGCTGAAAAACATTACTTATCCGTAATTAACCATTTATTAATGCTCTGTGTGACCCTTATTGTAAAGTTGAAAACATCCCTTGAATAACAACAAGCGTAAGAGTGCTGAATAAGCATTACTTAACTGTAATAAACCATTTATTAATGTTCTTTAACAATAACAGCGCCCTGGAAGCCGAATCAACAGCCCTCGGAGCAGAGCTTCCGCAATTCCGACGCGTTGTGATGTGAAAAGCGTCACAGCAGAACGTTTTGCCAGAGGATAAACTGGGAGCTATCCGTCTGGAAAACATGTAGCAAAGGTAAACATTGCCCATCTGCTTATATCAACGAGCATTATAATGATACAAAGTGAGTTGATAATCGGTAAATGAATGCTCTTTGATGACTGTAGCATATGTACTGTAATTCTGAATAATAATAATAATAATAATAGAATATTAATATAAATGAGCATGGACAAGTACCAGATTTTCAGAATGACCAGAGCCCTTAAAAACGTATGACAGCAATGAAATTAGACAACACAGAGTTTTGGCTTTTAGCAAGATTATCTTAGTAAGAGTTAGATGAATTTAAAGCCTTTTGTTTGTAAACATGAATTCAGTACTTCAGCTTTTCACAGTTGACAATTTATAATTCCCCAAAAATAATAAAGTGCACCCACAAATAAAATATGTTGTCCCTTCAGTCCAAAAAATAAAATAAAAAATTATTTGGGGCCAAAAGTCGATGGGTGTCTGTACGCGTCCCGATGAAGTTCATCCGCTGGACTGTGTGTGTAACGACCGCTCCAGTCGTACAGCAGGGTAGTCCTTGATGCTACTGCAGTGAATGTGTGGATTGCTCTTCTAGATGCTCAGTGGTGGCTCGCCATCCCAGTCGACTGGGAGATCTGTAGTCTCGCTGTATTCCCCTGGATCCTGGGATTCATCCTGGAAGTCCCCGTCTACAAAAATCTGACCTATGACAAGGTCACACCATTTCTCTCAATTACTATTCTGTAATCAAATCAATTGGTACAGGCTACAATATTTATAAAATTTGTGTGTAATATCCCAGTAAACCAATAGTAATTCAATCTACAAGCTACAGTGTAGGGATGTTCATCAATAATCGATAATTGATAGTTGAGGAATGAATTCGATCATGTGGAATTTTTATCGATTTTTGTTTTGTTTTTTGTTTTTTGCGGACTAGGTTTGGGTGGAATTCGTTCCTCCTCGCCCCACTCCATTGCACAGCCGACTAACGTGAGGTGGAGCTCCATATAGCCTCTAGTTTAAAACAAAACTGTTTTAAACATGGGGAATTCACAACGGCATGCGCCGCGGACACAAACAAACGCACCCAGTGGTCTGTGGACCTCAGCGAGGCTGTTATAACTATGACACTTCGCACACTTCTCTCCTAATTTTCAACAAAGTGTGAGTAGCGGTACACGTGTTTAAGTGAATTCAAGTCGTTTTATTTGTTTATAATGTTATGAACTATGAAGTAGCAGCAGTCAGCATGGACTCAGCTAGCCTTTAGCTGCTAACGCCCACCTGAATCAATTCACACACATCTCGGCAAATAATAATATCCACGCGTCGGACTCTGAGAGCAGCTGGATGGAACTCGACCATCAGGACAGATGAGGTTTTTGTCGCGAGTTTATAAGCCTGGAAGCCGCAGCCGGTGAGCTGCCTGAGTTCTACTTTCAAAATGTGAGTACAGTAGCCTAGCTAGCTAGTGTAAGGCTGTGTGACTGTGGTTGTCAACGTTACCGCAGGCGCACTCATGACGTAAGGATGCGCCGAGCTCAGGCCTGTTGATTTGACTCTTGTGCTGTCAGCTAAACTGGAAGACGCCGATTGGCTTACATCATGTAACCCAGGGGCACTCAATTGAAATTCATAGAGGTCCAGTTAGAGAAAATGTCCTGATTGCAGTAGCCTAATGGTACAATGTCTGTATGTAGTCAACAACTAACTGTTAAATCAAAATAAACATCAACAATGTTTATTTAGTTTTCATATTTAACTGGATTAATTATAAATAACTAGCCTACACTAATAATAAATACATGTTATTTTCTCATTTCAAGTAAAATAATGGCTGCATTTAAAAATAACATACAACAGAGTGCTTTGGGAAAATGTGCATCTTAAAAGTGCTTTAATTTGAGAAAGAAAATCTTTTCTTCCCTCAACTCCACCTTTTCTCTTGAGAGAAGTGAGCTCCCTATCTATCTATCTATCTATCTATCTATCTATCTGTCTGTCTCAATGTCTGTCTCTATGTATCTATCGGTCTGTCTGTCTCTATGTATCTGTCTGTCTGCCTGTCTGTCTATCGATCGTTCGCAATGCAAACGTCACATGCCGTTGGGCAGTGAATGTGTGAGTGTGCCCTCAGTCTGGATTTGAGTGTGTTTGCTCGTGTGACGCTTTAATAGACAGGTTAGGATCGCATCGCACTTCATAATGAGACATACTGCCTGGTTTTGAGCTGCCCGTGAGAACAATGAATGAACATCTAAGAGTCTGCCTGCTCCGGATTAAAACAAAATCTTTGTTTTTGCGGTCTACTCGAGCACGCCATGTGAAATGACTTATATCTCTCGCATATCTCCGAGTCTCTCGTCTCTACTTCGTCCATGTGTCACTGACACTCTCTCACCTGCAGCACTGGAACCGACTGGAACAGGCAGAATCGAATCGGATATTTGATTGGCTGAGTAGCATCACGTGTGATGATTTACAGCGCATGCATTGGTCTGTGAGCTTCCTGGCAGATAAACCAGTACCGTAAAGGGTAGAAAAGCATGTGCCGGTTAAAAAAGAAAAGCTCCGTGAAATGTAACAATTCTCAATGATTTATAGGTTAGGCTGGGTTCACACCAGCGACCCAAGCCTTGCCTATGCCTTGCCTTTACCCAGGCTTTTAAATAGGCGTCCATTTTAGTCAACGAGGCTGTGTACACGGGGCGCCTCAGCGTGAACCCTGCGTGTACCCACGCCTTGCCTGTGCCTTGCCGATTTTATCGTTTAGGCGTGAGTTCTATTTTCAAGCTGACAAGGCGCGTGCAGGCAGGCTTCTTCTGTCAAGCCATGAAAGAAAAACGCGACAATATCCGTGGGAAATGGCAAAGTCAACTGAATTTCAAAATAAAATGGAGTTACTACAACCGTGTTGAGCAGAGAGAGAGAGAGAGAGAGAGATTGACGGGTGGCTATCACGTGGGGCTTTCTCCCTTTTTTTGCAAACAAATCTTCATGAGAGAGAATAGCGACCCTAGCCCTGGGCTATACATGCTTTGGTACAACTCATCATAGGTTTATTGACATTTTATGTTGTGAACACTATATGTACGTGTACCTGTCCCTATTCAAATAAACAAATAAATGAAATGAAGAAGCAAGATGGACAATGTTGTTGTGCCAGCACATATTCTTGCAAGATCACCTCTCTAAAATGTCTGACTATAGTGAGACCTGGTTATACATATCCAGCATCAATAGAACATTTAATATATCAGATTTATTTTACCTAGGCTACCCATGACAATTCTGGACAACACGTGAAAAAATACAGTCGGGAGAGAGGAGAGGCGCTTGAGACTCGGCTCCAGGTTCGGCGTGCAAAAGGCGTGCGGTGTGATCGCAAAAGCGTGTAACAGGTTCACGCCCAGCTCGGCGTAGGCGTGGGTTGAGGCAAGGCAAGGCGTAGGTTGTCTGTGTGAACTAAGCGTTATAGGGCTCGGTCCGGATAGGACGGCGTCTGGGTCCGGATGCGGACCGGAATCCGGACTTTGAGGATCGCTGATGTAACCTGACATGTAACATGTTTGTTTACCTGGCCACAGCGCTAGTGTCTGATATTCTTACTACACAGCGGCATCGCCATTATACCTGGCTGAGAACGCGCAAAGTTATTACCAGACCAGAGTAAAAAAACAAAAAAACAAAAACAAAACATTATTATTATTATTATGCTATCGATAATCGATAATTGATCGTTTATTTTCCTGAATTTCGATTATGGAAATTGATTCAAAATGAACATCCCTACTACAGTGACAATAAAAGGAATGTATTATTGCAGTAAACCTACATATAACTTACATTTGAATCTCATTTTAGTTGTACAACAATGTGTGGATCTATACTCTCAGGTATCAAAAGTGCACTTACATTAATTCATAATTTTATAAAACAAAATGTAAATTGTGTAAATGTAATTAAAGTATCAGGAACTGTAGATACAGAGTAACTTTATAAACAAAATATAAGCATTCGATAATGTGCTTATAGTCACAGAACCATAGTTACTGTAACTAGTAACTCATATAAACAAAACAGAGGCATCAATGTGCTTAATCACTCCTTGTACCACCACAACAAGAGGAAATACACCAAAAATTTGCCTCAAACAATCACCACAAACAGTGACAGCTATACCAACATTAGCATGCTAGCTAGCTAGCACATTAGCACAACACACACATGTATCAGACAGAAACTAACTTAAAACTCTAAACGTACCTGGTAGGCTGCTTGTTACTAAAGGGGATAAAACGTCTTGCTTCTAGGTCCTCCTTCCTCTAGGCTGCAGGTTCGGAGTTTAATCTTTTATTTGCTTTCTTTGGTGAGCTCTTGGCTCCGTGGCGCTCAGTTTGCAATGTGGTGTGTGTGTGTTACGTTCTCAATTGTCCGATAAACACGGGTGCGTCAGATTAGTTCCGCCTCTAGACTACGAGATTATAGGACGGTAGCACCAAAACAAAAATAAAATTATAGCTGCTGCGCAGCAATGAGTCGTGGCCGGGTATAATTTTATTTTTGTTTTGGTCCTACCGTTAATCTCGTAGTCTAGAGGCGGAACTAATCTGACGCACCCGTGTTTATCGGACAATTGAGAACGTAACACACACACACCTCGATACCACATTGCAAACTGAGCGCCACGGAGCCAAGAGCTCACCAAAGAAAACAAATAAAAGATTAAACTCTGAACCTGCAGCCTAGAGGAAGGATGACCTAGAAGCAAGACATTTTATACCCTTTAGTAACAAGCAGCCTACCAGGTACATTTAGAGTTTTAAATTCGTTTCTGTTTGATACATGTGTTCTGTGTTGTGCTAATGTGCTAGCTAGCATGCTAATGTTGGTATAGCTGTCACTGGTTGTGGTGATTGTTTGAGGCTAATTTTTGGCGTATTTCCTCTTGTTGTGGTGGTACAAGGAGTGATTAAGCACATTGCTAGCTAATGCCTCTGTTTTGTTTATATGAGTTACTAGTTACAGTAACTATGGTTCTGTGACTAAGCACATTATCTAATGCGTATATTTTGTTTATAAAGTTACTCTGTATCTGCAGTTCCTGATACTTGAATTACATTTACACAATTTACATTTTGTTTGATTAAATTATGAATTAATGTAACTGCACTTTTGATACCTGAAAGTATAGATCCACACATTGTTATACAACTAAAATGAGATTCAAATGTAAGTTATATGTAGGTTTACTGCAATAATACATTCCTTTTATTGTCACTGTAGTAGGGATGTTCATTTTGAATCAATTTCCATAATCGAAATTCGGGAAAATAAACGATTGATTATCGATAGCGTAATAATAATAATAATGTTTTTTTTTGTTTTTTTTACTCTGGTCTGTTGCGCGTTCTCAGCCAGGTATAATGGCGTTGCCACTGTGTAGTAAGAATATCAGACACTAGCGCTGTGGCCAGGTAAACAAACATGTTACATGATGTAAGGCAATCGGCGTCTTCCAGCTTAGCTGACAGCACAAGAGTCAAATCAACAGGCCTGAGCTCGGCGCGTCCTTACGTCATGAGTGCGCCTGCGGTAACGCGCGTCCATCTCCATGGACGCGCCGCGCTGCGCTCAGGCCTCGCCCCCCGACACGCCCCGTGCGATGACGTCATAATCGCCGCGTGCGCTTGGCTGGGCGCGAAGAGTATGCCACAAGCTTTAAGCTTCTCGCATACACTTTGCGCCCAGCCAAGCGCATAGGGCGCGCGGCGATTATGACGTCATCGCACGGGGCGTGTCGGGGGGCGAGGCCTGAGCGCAGCGCGCCGCGTCCATGGAGATCTTTCTATCAGCGCGTCGGGTTTTGCTGCCTGTGCCTGTGAGATCTACTCCGTGGTAGGCTATCAGCGGATATCTGCTGTGATTGAGTCCTCACCGTCGTACAGTCGCCTTCAAAGCATGATGTTCGATTATAACGAACTAGTTGTGTGGCTAAGCCTTCCCAAATGTTGAGGGTCGTTTTTTAGAATTTAATATATAGAATTGGAAACGCTACATTCAATTTCCTTCAGACTGCCTGGCACTGATCGCCGCCATTTCTGGAGCACTCACTATGTTCTGTTTTGGCCTGCGCAGAGTGCGAGCGCCCTCCGTGGAGCCCCGCCTCCAGCGCGTGCGCGAAGAGTATGCCAGAAGCTTTACACTAGCTAGCTAGGCTACTGTAGTGTGAGAGAAGAGTGCGAAATGTCATAGTTATAACAGCCTCGCTGAGGTCCACAGACCACTGTTTGTTTGTGTCCGCGGCGCATGCCGTTGTGAATTCCCCATGTTTAAAACGTTAGGGTTGTGCTACAACCCAGGTTTTACGAGTGAGAACGAGAGCTCTCACTAGTGCCTTAAACGCTGCAACGCAGCCCTATGGAAGACTGTTATTTTGCTCCAAAATTACTTTTCATTAAAACCTGACCACCCACCCGTAGGTGGCGTGGTACCCCCTGGGACTGACACGGATCCACGTGACTACGTCACGTCCTGCCAGTCCAGGGAAATCACTCTAATTTCTTCCAGCCCGCTGAGATCCGACGCACCCCGTGACGCATCGACACAGCAAGGCTGGGTAGTGAGAGCTCTCGTTCTCACTCGTAAAACCTGGGTTGTAGCACAACCCTAACGTTTTACTTCGTTTCGAACTCAAGCTCTCACTAGTGCCTCCATTCAACCGACCTTGCTGCCGGGAGCACCCCACAGGGCGACCCGAACGGCACCGGTGAACCACGGCCATATGGCAACGTTTATGCCTAACCGTCTGACATATTAGAGTGGCAACGATACTACTTTCTTGCCACCGACAGCACCGCGTGCGCGAACTGCGCACCGGACACGTCGAGACTGTAGTACCTGACAAAAGTGTGATGAGAGGACCATGAGGCCGCGGCACACATGTCCTCCACCGACACACCGCGCAACAACGCAGAGGATGTCGCAACACCTTGCGTAGAAAGCGCCTTGATACCCTCCTGGGGAACCTTGCCCACGGCAGAGTATGCCAACGCGATCGCCTCCACTATCCAGTGTGATAAGCGATCCTTGGAAAGGGGCCCGCCCTGGGCCCTTTGCCCAAAGCAAACCAACAGCTGATCTGTAATGCGTAAAGAACGCGTCCTGGCCACATAGGCCGAGAGCGCCCTTACGGGGCACAGCATGAGCAAACGTCTCTCCTCGCCCGTCTCTAACTGAACGGCGGGGGACAGAATGCTGATAAGTCTATGAAGATAGACCTAAAGCTGACATCAATAATCTTAGGTTGGTAAGCCGGGTTAGGTCGCAACGTAACCCTGCGCCCATCATTACCACACAGGCCTGCTGCCCCGAGAGGGCAATCAGGTCACCAACTCTCTTTCCTGACGACAAGGCCAGCAGCAGCGCGGTCTCTAAAGACAGAACCCTTAAATCGGCGGAGTCCAAGGGCTCAAACGGATGACCCGTTAGCCCGTCCAGCACCGTAACCAGGTCCGATTTGGGGGGAAAAACGCACCGCGACGGCGGGCGCAGTTTACGCACCCCCTTAATGAGGTGCAAGACCAAAGGGTACGCCCCCACGGGGCTCCCTTCAATTCCCCTATGGCAAGCAGAATCGCGGCTACGTACACCTTAAACGACTGCGGGGACTGACCCGCGTCAAGCAGGCTCTGAAGGAGACAGAGAACTGGTCGCACACTGCAGTTCACTGGATCCACGCCCTTACTTGCTGCATAGTGCATCCCACATTATCAGGCAAACCCTGGGCTAGCAACTGGTCCGGCTCAGGAGCCAGACCGCTAGCTTCCACCTGCCTGGGGAGGGGTGGAACACCTCCCCCTCCGCCTGGGATAGGAGATCGGCCCGTACCGGCAATGCCCAGGGCGGATCTTGCGCCAGGGAGACCAGGTCCGCAAACCATGTCTGCCTGTGCCAAACAGACTAAAACGAGCCGGAGGCGCTGTTCCCTCACCCTGTCCAACACATGACGGATCAGGGGGGGTCGGGGGAAACGCATAGAGCCCCTCCCTCGGCCACGCGTGCGCTTTTAGCGCGTCATGACCTAACGGGGGCTGTCCTCCTGGATCGAGAACCACAGTGGGCAGTGTGTCGCGCGCCGCGATGCGAGAGATCGACGCAGGCGCGACCAACCCTGGCCCAAACCTGTTCCATCACCCGAGGGTGGAGGCACCACTCCGTATAACGGGGATTGCCTCGAGACAGCAGGCCGGTCGTAACTCCGCCGTCCCGGCAGATAGACCGCTGACACTGAAAGGAGACGGGGATACACCCACAGGTGAATCCCCGCTATGGTTCAGCGCCCCCGACCGCACACCGCCCTGTTTGTTCAGGTGGGCGATCGCTGCCCTATTGTCCGAGCGAATCAGCACATGGTGCCCATGTGTGAGCCGCTGGAAGTGTTACCTCCGCATGCCGGGGGGACTGCGGAGGCAACGTTCTCTTTCGAGTCTGGCCGCACGCGGACTTGTCCGGCAGTGCGGTCCCCAAGAGAGCTCCCAACCAACGATGGGCTCATGGCGCCATTGATGGTGGGCTTGTCCTGAGGCAGAGCCCGGCGAATCGCCTTCAGCTCTAGCACGTTTATGTGGCGAAGCTCCTGAGCCTCCCACCGGCCGTTCGCCGAAAAATGCCCGCAAATCGCACCCCCTCCCCAGAGGGAGGCGTCTGTGCGAATCACCATCCTGAGCGGGACAGGGCCCCACCAAGTACCTCTCGAGAGGTAACGGGGGTCCGCCCATATAGCCATCGCCCGCCAGGCCTGACCTGTCAGAGGAACCCTGCGATGACGGTCCCCGGCCGAGTCCAGGCGAAGCCTGAGAACCATATTTGGACCACGAGGGCATGTGTAGCCTCCCTAGCGGGAGCACATGCAGTGCTGAGGCCATCAGGCCCAACATCACTGTGCACTGATGCACTGACACCGAGGGCACAGACCTAACGTCCTTGGCTTGCTGTCCGAACCGTGCGAGCCTGTCGCTCTGGCGAAAGGCTCGCAGGAAGTATAGCTCGAGCCCCAGGAAGGTCGCCGCCTGCGCTGGGACGAGGCAACTCTTCTGCCGGTTCACCAAAAAACCCTAAGGTTTGCCGGTGATCGGTCACCACCTTGGTATGTTTCGCGGCACCGACCCTCGAGTCGGCCGCTAAGAGAACGACGTTGAGATATAGGAAGACGCGGATCCCCCTCGCGCGGAGGGGAGCCACGGCTGCCTCCACGCACACCGTGAGGGTTCGCGGGCTCAAAGACATGCCGAATGGCAAGCCACAGAACTCGTAAGCCTTCCCCAGGAAGGAGAACCTCAGGTATTTCCTGTGTCTCCTGACCATGTGGACATGGAAGACCGCACCTTCCAGATCCCTGGAAGTAAGAAATCCCCCTGTCTCAACTTGAACAGGCGGGGAAGAGAGCATTCGGGACGGGACTTCCTCAGCGTCTTGTTTTTGAGACGCCGAAGGTCCAATTTTGGACGCATGGAGCCCTCCATGGCCTCCTCCTCCACGGCCAGATCGGGGGTCCCGTCGAATGTGGGTGGGCAAACTGTAGCGCGTATCCCCTCTGGAGGGTGCGCCGTAATGGGGACGGGGGAACATAGATGCTCCCAGGCATCGAGCCTGTTGGACAAGATGGTCTCTTGTGGCCAACGGAGCGGAACCCGTTCCACCACTCGGATCATACTCTCTCCCTCAATGTCCCCATAGGAGACAGTGAACGGTCATCAAAAGCAGAGAGCATATGAACTGAATCAAGTCTCTCTGCCCGCTTCGCGCTCAGAAAAAAGTATCACCGTCTCATCATCGTGGATAGCGAGACTGAACATTTTTAGAAACACATTTCTCAAGTTAGAAACTATAGAAATGATCCCTGAAATATAGTCATGAGCATATTGCTGGGCCCCGGGACCTTTCGATCCGGTGCCCTGATGGGGGGGCGGGACGTGAGAGGCTACGCCCCCCCGCCGCATGGACAGTTCCGTAGAAGCTGTGCATGCTGGGGGAGAACTTCTTACGCAAGCTCCGCCTACTGACGCGCTGTTGTACCGAAGTAACCCCCCCCCCCCCCGCCGTGCGCCTTTCGCAGGCTGGGGGGACTGCGGAGGTAACGTTCTCTCTCGAGACGCACGTGGACTTGTCCGACAGTGCGGCCCCCAGGCGAGCTCCCGACCAGCAATGAGCTGTTGGCGCCATTGATGGTGGGCTGTCCTAGGAGCCTCTAGCCGAGGCCAGGCCGTAGCCATGGACCAAGGCGAGCCTTGATGCTGGGTATGAGACCCTGGGCGAGCTCCCGACCGAACTCGGGCCATGGGCACCGAGGACGGTGGGTCCAAAGCTACAAGCCGCAGGCTGGACCTAAGCCCAGCCTTGGTGAGCCAACCGGTGGGCTTGCCTGCCGCCAACCGAGGCCAGGCCGTGGCCATGGACCAAGGTGCGCTGTGCCCCCGGCCAGGCTCCCTGCACTTGCAGGGGGCGCCCCAACAAGGGAGTGCGACCCATGGAGAGCTCCCAACCACCCCGGGCCTTGGGCACCAAGGGCGGTGGGCTTGTCCTTAGAGCTACAAGCCAAAGGCTGGCACTGAGCCCAGACCTTGGCGAGCTGTACGCCCTGCTGGACGCGTAGCGCCAGCAAGGAGCAGTATGTCTATTGTAGCGGAGGTATCTCGCGCCCAATGTACTTAGCACACAGGTACTAACTGCACGGGTGCACGCCAGTTATCTGCAAAATGCTATCGTTCTGTGCTAAACAGTACTAATATTGCTATCTGCACCTATGCAAGGCACGCTAGCTTTAACACTTCTTTGAGAGCGGACCTTGGTCAGCTCTAAAGAGCTTAGCTGCGGACAAAACCGAAGGTTCAAGGCGCCTGTGCAGCGTGCTCGTGCCCAAGGCCGAACACGCACTTAACGTGCCGATTCATACTCGGCCAAGTAGTTTTACACACGGCCCATCCCCTCCCTGACCTTCCCTGCTCAGTAGCAAGAGGAAGCAGGAACCTAACCACTAATAGCAAGCTCCCGCAGGGCGCACCCTATTAGCGGGAGTACTGCTTAAGCAAGCTAGCGAGAAGCACAGGCTAGACAGTAAGCAACCCGGAGGCTAGCGAACGTGCGCGTGCAATGGTAACGTAAGCGGCAATAGCCCATCCCGAAGGGGGGGCACCAATACCCACAACCTGTTAACCCGAGAGAACAGACGTGGAAGCCACTAGCTAAGCTAGCATAAGCACTGAAACAAGCGTGCGCTAACACAAGCCTGCGTACAGGCCGGTGTAGCGCGTCTCTACCCTGAGTAACACGGGGAAGCAAGCGTGACCGCAAGCAAAGGCCAGCGGCCCGTGAAGCTAGTCAATCAGAAGAAACTCCTCAAGGGAGTTGCAATCTAGTAGATGCTAATTGCACGAGGCAAGCAACACTTAGCAGACAAGCAAGCTGGCTAAAGGCCCAATTATACTCAACGTTAAAGACGGAGACGGACAGTGTCCGTACTCTGCGTTCATTTCGTCCGTTTTCTGTCCGTCATCTGAAAGCTTACAGATACGCATGAAACGGAGGAAATCACACACACACTCATGCATTTGACTCTCTACTGTGGTGGATGTATTACTTAACATGATACCAACGTGAAAGACGCATGGAAGCATGTGGACAGTGACGATTACACCGTTTGAAACGGACGCTCTTAGTTACGGATGAAAATGGAGTATAATTGGGCCTTAAGATGGCGTAAGTACTGAGAGAAGCGGCCCACACAAGGTGCGGGGCGGGCTCACCTAGCTAGCGAATCGCCCAGCTAAAATCCCAGACGCCAGTAAAGCTACACTACATTTATGTAGGTCACAGCTGCATGCACACATCAAATTAATTGTGCTGGTCGTAACCGGCCAGCGTAGCCTCACAGCTAATACAGCACCTAGCTGTTTACAAGGTAGTCCAGGCTAGCTGCACTGAGCAAACTAGCTAACTATCTAACGCGCGCGCTTTAAAGCCGGCGCCTAAAGTACCTAGCACACGAAAACTACCCGCACGGGTGCCAAGGTAGCTATCTGCAACAACTGGGCTACTTAGCCTCTTTGTTCCTGTGCTACGTGGTACAAGCTATTTGCACGTATGCAAAGCTTAACAGTTTGAGCGCGGACCTAAATCGGCCCTCAAACGAAAACGCTGCCCCAGCCAGGGGAGCGAAGCAAAGCTACACAGCGGCAGCAATAACCACTATACGGCGATAGCAGTAGAGCTACACGGCGATAGCAATAAACAGTTAACTAAGGAAGATACTCTTAGCTTTAGATGACTTGTTCCGACGCCGCAGGGTGAAGGGTACAGGGTCGGTCTCCGAAGCCTGCTTTATCCCGTCCACGCGACCCTCTTGAGGTGGGCAAGTCAGCCGGGACGAGCCTAGTATCTAAAGCTATATAATATAACTCCTTGTTAACCGTCGGAGCTTTCACAAAACACGTCTTCACAGCGGGTGGAAGAAAGCGGAAGTGATTTCCCTGGACTGGCAGGACGTGACGTAGTCACGTGGATCCGTGTCAGTCCCAGGGGGTACCACGCCACCTACGGGTGGGTGGTCAGGTTTTAATGAAAAGTAATTTTGGAGCAAAATAACAGTCTTCCATAGGGCTGCGTTGCAGCGTTTAAGGCACTAGTGAGAGCTTGAGTTCGAAACGAAGTAAAACAGTTTTGTTTTAAACTAAAGGCTATATGAAGCTCCACCTCACGTTAGTCGGCTGTGCAATGGAGTGGGGCGAGGAGGAACAAATTCCACCCAAACCTAGTCCGCAAAAAACAAAAATCTGTAGCTTGTAGATTGAATTACTATTGGTTTACTGGGATATTACACAAATTTTATAAATATTGTAGCCTGTACCAATTGATTTGATTACAGAATAGTAATTGAGAGAAATGGTGTGACCTTGTCATAGGTCAGATTTTTGTAGACGGGGACTTCCAGGATGAATCCCAGGATCCAGGGGAATACAGCGAGACTACAGATCTCCCAGTCGACTGGGATGGCGAGCCACCACTGAGCATCTAGAAGAGCAATCCACACATTCACTGCAGTAGCATCAAGGACTACCCTGCTGTACCACTGGAGCGGTCGTTACACACACAGTCCAGCGGATGAACTTCATCGGGACGCGTACAGACACCCATCGACTTTTGGCCCCAAACAATTTTTTATTTTATTTTTTGGACTGAAGGGACAACATATTTTATTTGTGGGCGCACTTTATTATTTTTGGGGAATTATAAATTGTCAAGTGTGAAAAGCTGAAGTACTGAATTCATGTTTACAAACAAAAGGCTTTAAATTCATCTAACTCTTACTAAGATAATCTTGCTAAAAGCCAAAACTCTGTGTTGTCTAATTTCATTGCTGTCATACATTTTTAAGGGCTCTGGTCATTCTGAAAATCTGGTACTTGTCCATGCTCATTTATATTAATATTCTATTATTATTATTATTGATTCGGCTTCCAGGGCGCTGTTATTGTTAAAGAGCATTAATAGATGATTATTTACGGTTAAGTAATGCTTATTCAGCACTCTTGTGCTTTTATGAAATGTTCCTTAAGTAATACATGTTTTCAGCTTTACAAGTGTCACAAAGAACATTAATAAATGGTTTATTACAGTTAAGTAATGCTTATTCAGCACTCTTACGCTTGTTGTTATTCAAGGGATGTTTTCAACTTTACAATAAGGGTCACAAAGAGCATTAATAAATGGTTAATTACAGATAAGTAATGTTTATTCAGCACTTTAATGCATTAATGAAGTGTTAGTTAAGGCATACATGTTTTCAACTTTACAATAAGGGTCACAAAGAGCATTAATAAATGGTTAATTACAGATAAGTAATGTTTTTTCAGCACTTTAATGTGTTAATGAAGTGTTAGTTAAGGCATCCATGTTTTCAACTTTACAATAAGGGTCACAAAGAGCATTAATAAATGGTTAATTACAGATAAGTAATGTTTATTCAGCACTTTAATGCAATAATGAAGTGTTAGTTAAGGCATACATGTTTTCAACTTTACAATAAGGGTCACAAAGAGCATTAATACATGGTTTATTACAGGTAAGTAATGCTTATTAGGCACACTCAAGCTTTTATTAAGTGTTACTTAAGGGATATATGTTTGCAACTTTACAATAAGGGTCACAAACAGCATTAATATATGGTTAATTACAGTTAAGTAATGCTTATAGAACATGCATATAAATTAGGGCCACATGAAGAAACGGAACCAGCAAACCTCAAATTAACGTTAATTAAGGGTTAATGGATGCTTATTAAGCACTACTAGTCATGTTAATTACGGTGTGTTAATTAATGCTTATTAAGCATTAACCAACCCTTACTTAATGCACATTAGTTAATGTTAATTAAGGGTTAATCAAGGCTTACTAAGCTTTACTAACCCTGTTAATTCATGTTAATTCATGCTTATTAAGCATTAACTAAGCATTAATTAACCCTTAATTAATGTACCCTTATTGTAAAGTGTTACCTATAATCAAATAGCCATAATTGTATCTATCAATGTGTGTGTGTGTGTGTGTGTGTGTGTGTGTGTGTGTGTGTGTGTGTGTGTGTGTGTTTGAGCAACAACATTGGACTGGTTTAAAATGACAGGGAAAGCTACGTGTAATACTGAATATGACATATTTGCAAATGTGACAGCCAATACACCTGATGCTGCTGTCATCGCTGAGGAGAGAGGTCACCATTTCGGAAGTGGGGTGTAGCAGGTGTAGCCTACTTTTGATTCCAGTCTGGAAGAAGCTTTTTTCAGCAAGATTTCAAAGTACCAACTGCTCAAGGATGTTATTATACATCTTGGGTACAAATGTAAATTGCACATATTTATATTTGGAAGCCTTGGTAATGTCCATAGGCTGGTTGTAAGTAGCCTGCAGAGGGGCAGGACTGCCCAGACCAAGCGCCAGACAACTGGCCAAATTCTGCTCCATTCCTGCAATAATAGGCAGTCGCCACATTTGGAGGAGGCGCTGTTTCCTTTGTCCATAAACTCAGTCTAGATACATTTGCCATAGTGAAATTTGCCATTGTTTGTGCATCTGTTATTGTTTGTGTTCGAGGATTTCTTGCCTAAATGTGAACACAAAATATTTTGAAATGTGTGTGTGTGTGTGTGTGTGTGTGTGTGTGTGTGTGTGTGTGTGTGTGTGTGTGTGTGTCAGTGTGTGTGTGTGTGTGTGAGTGAGTGAGTGAGTGAGTGAGTGAGTGAGAGAGAGAGAGCACAGCATAGCACCTTTCCTCTTCATCAGGCTGAGCTGCCTGAATAAAACGAATAAAAAACATAAGTATATAAGAACAAGAATAGAAAATAAGAACTGGATAAAATAACAATAGAAATGAGTAGAATCGTGTAACAGAAATTGCACATGCGCAAACACACACACAAACTCTCTCTCTCACGCACGCACGTGCACACACACACACACACACACACACACACACACACACACACACACACACACGCATCATGTGCACACACACTGCTGCGGTGATTTCAGATGGCTGTTGGTCAAACACTTCAGAATTTAAATGTTATGATAGAAGATATCACAGAAGATACCATTTACATCGATGAGGACTTTTCCAAGGCCGTTGTAGCTAAAAGAAGAAATCTTCTGCTCAACTCAACGGCAAAGCGCCCGGCATGGTTTTGCGCAGCCACGACTTGGAGCCTTGCTGCCGACGAGCGGCGACAGCGAGACTGTGCATACTCAAACGTAACTTGTCCAAAACGTTATCATGTCATTTACCAATAACTTGCAATCATGTCGCTAGGGGAACATTTTATTGTCCCTCCATTTCAAAACTCATTCCGGTGAGCCTGCAGAAGGCTTTGCTAGATGAGGGACAAGCACTGTTAAATGAGGAAATGGCATTTCCTCATTCCTCACAACAATGAATTGACGGCGCAGAGTCACATTTTCGACGTGCTGCACGCCCCCTACGCCGAGCTGCGCCGAGAGGACGCCCAGCTGCGGCGACCCCCTCGGCGCAGTCAGCACCGCCGATTTCGCTCGAGCATAATTTGCGCTAAGGTATGATCACCTGGTTACCCAGATGAGAGCCTGAATCAACCATGACGTCGACACATGCAGAGCGTCACCCCTCACATCCACTCCTGACAGTGATTAGCCACATTCTTTTGACAATTCTGAAAAGGTCGAATAGGTAATCGACCATTCATTCTGCTTTTTTTGTCTTAAACAATGGATCAGCCGAGCAGCATTTTGGTAAACAAACCGCGTCACTGGGTGGCAACGGCAATGGAACCCTATGGAGCCCAAGTGGTGCGAGGCGTGAGTGTCTGACTCTAGCCGGCTAACTCTGTTGTTTACATTTTGAAAACTGCGACAGTTCACACAACTTTAACACGACATGCATATATTATACAGCAAACTCTTGCTACTTCTGCTCTCACTCAGAATGTCAAAATATAAGCGATGTGATGTATAGTTTTTGAGATATTAACGTTTGTTTGGCACAACTCATACTATTAACTGCCGCGGGGTTCTGCATTTCTGGGTGGTGAGTGACGTTACGCTGATTCGTCCTATAGGTCCAATAAACACTCTGGACTTTATTTCTGTGGTTTTTATGGGATGCGATACGATGCGATAGGATCATCATTAAGCCTTATCTGTCCATTACAGTAGCTCCCTTTCATGACTCAAATGTCAAATTTATTCTCACAGTAGCCTCAACAACAATACAAAAAAGAAACTTAAACGTGCATGATTGAATCATTGTTAAAATAGGATAAAATCAAATCAAGATGAAGTTTTATCGCCATATAGATAGATATAGATCGATCGATAGATAGATAGACAGATAAATAGACAGATAGATAGATAGATAGATATATAGATAGATAGATATAGAGATAGATAGATAGATAGAAGATAGATAGATACATGTAGATAGATAGATAGATAGATAGGTAGATAGATAGAAGATAGATAGATAGATGGAACAGATAGGTACAGTAGATAGAAAGATAGTTAGATAGACAGATAGATAGATAGATAGATAGATAGATAGATAGATAGATAGATAGACAGATAGATAGATATTATTATGGCTATTTGATTATGAAGTGGATGACAAGACTAAAAGCAAGATGCTCGCTCATTCCCAGAGATTTCTTTCATTGTGCAGGTTGATAATTATGTCAATTAAAGTTAGAAACAGCTCATCTGAAGTTAATTTTGTCCATTTCAGGTCTATAAATTCTGAGGAGAGTTAATTTAATTATTTCTTTTAGAAAAGCCTGATGGAATAACAAGCCCGGCTTGAACTGTGATCCTGTGTGATATGATATGAGTTTTCCTCCCATTGTTGGTCTGCTTCTGAAAATCACTTCAGACAGGTACTTTCTAAACGCTATCTCTTAAATTGTATTGCGCTATTTTAAAATTTTACAATATAGACAATTCAAAAAGGTCCTGCTGCACCAAATTGTTAAAGGAACACTCTGCCCATTTTCAACCAGCTTTGTATCATTAGAACATCAGTAGTATATCAGAAAACTGTAAACTGTTTTGAAGTCTGTCATTTAATTTGACAGTTATTGAGTGTTAAAGTGTGGACCAGTGACATCACTGGTCCACACTAACTCAAATTAATAACTCATTAACTCAAATCAACTCTCAATAACTGTCAAACTAGATGAATGACAGAATGTTTGACAGTTATTGAGAGTTGATTTGAGTTAATGAGTTATTAATTTGAGTTAGTGTGGACCAGTGATGTCACTGGTCCACACTAACTCAAATTAATAACTCATTAACTCAAATCAACTCTCAATAACTGTCAAACTAGATGAATGACAGAATGTTTGACAGTTATTGAGAGTTGATTTGAGTTAACGAGTTATTAACTCATTCACCGCCAAAGACGTCTTTGACGTGTTATCAGAAATAGCCATCCACGCCAAAGACGTGTTTGACGTGTTTTTGTTTTTATTAGTGCAGCGCGTTGTTCAAACACTTCCCCAGCCTGTGACACAGACACAGGTCCCTAACCTCAAAGTCAAGCCGACAGCACGTTATCAAACACATACCGCAGCTGTTGTTTGAAATGAGGAAGAAGGAGGAAAGGAGGAAAAACAGAGAAACGCGCTTCCTTGTAGAGAGGAGAAACGCCATTGAAACGCCCCTCGGCGCGCTGCACTGCTCGCCTTGCTGCAGGGCGAACCTGGATTGCCTAGTCAAACCCGTGACGAACATGATCGATCCGGTTCCAGCAGCGCCTGGTCCCAAAGCCAAGCCGGACCCGTTCCTGTGTCGTGTCGCAGCATTCGTCCCAGCCCGAACGAGAGGAGGAAAACGAGCAGAGGCAGAGGCTAGACGCTGATCTCAAACCAGTTAGGTGTTCCCCTCCTATGCTAATTTGCGGGGGGAGGAGGTGCGATACAGCAGCAGCTGTGGACAGAACTCTCTCTCTGTGTGTGTGTGTGTGTGCGTGTGCGTGTGCGTGTGTGGTGTGTGTGTGTGTGTCTGTGTCTGTGTCTGTGTCTGTGTGTGTCTGTCTGTCTGTCTGTCTGTGTGTCTGTCTGTCTGTCTGTCTGTCTGCACACTCACTCACATTGAGTAAACTGTATTGTTGAATGTAAAAAAAGCACTTCATATATATATATATATATATATATATATATATATTTTTTGTCATTTGTGTCATAATGAATAATATTTACATGTCTGATGTCAATACAGTTCAAAATAAAAGAATTGAGAGCGAGTTCTGCCTGAGATTGTGTGCTGTACATAAATGCCATTTTCTGCAATTTCTTTTCTCAGAGAGACCTTTTTGGTGAAAACAGCGTGTATATGAATGGCTATAAGTAGAGTACAGAACATGCTAAAAGCTCACTTTTTTCCCCTGGTGAACCCAGAGACGTACATCTTCATTTTGAGGTATTGCAAATCACTTTGGTGCTAATAGATAATTTACTGTGGGTCTTGAAAGATGACCAACAATTATGAAAATCTTTGGCCTGTGCTAAATATTGGCAGTCCTAAACTGGCCATGAATGAGTTAATTTGAGTTAGTGTGGACCAGTGACATCACTGGTCCACACTTTAAAACTCAATAACTGTCAAATTAAATGACAGACTTCAAAACAGTTTACAGTTTTCTGATATACTACTGATGTTCTAATGATACAAAGCTGGTTGAAAATGGGCGGAGTGTTCCTTTAAGACCTCAATTGAAAACAGACACATTAGAATCAGAATTCTTTTTTATTGCCACAGTCAAGTTACATAGGAATTTGTCTTAGCATCTGTATGCAGCGTAGCGGTCAGGACAATATACAAAGATAAAGAAGTAGGAAAGCTAGCTTTGCAAGTGCAGTCAAATCAAGTAAATATATAAAATATATGAGTGGAGGAGTGTTCCGTGGATAATAAATATGAGTTTACATTGAATTCACATTAGATTTACAGACTGAGACATGACATAAAAAGACACACTACCAAGAGTTGAAATAACAATAATAATTTTAAATCATTATTTATTATGAGAGAGAGAGAGAGAGAGAGAGAGAGAGAGAGAGAGAGAGAGAGAGAGAGAGAGAGAGAGAGAGAG
This sequence comes from Poromitra crassiceps, assembly GCF_964638095.1. Taxonomy (NCBI): domain Eukaryota; kingdom Metazoa; phylum Chordata; class Actinopteri; order Beryciformes; family Melamphaidae; genus Poromitra; species Poromitra crassiceps. The sequence goes on along the minus strand of NC_139628.1, from coordinate 18,352,166 downwards.
AGAGAGACTGATGGGAAAACATTGGGCCAGCCACGCAGCGGGCAATCGAAGCAAATTATTTCCCCCTCACTTAACAAAGCAGGATCAAGAACTAAACTATAATAGAAAACTGAAAATAGTGACTATACGCAAACCTCCATGCACACATCAGAAATGAAAAATAACTGACAAAAGAAGGCAACAGCTACGCCTGGGTGCTGATCTGCCTTCTCTCTCCAACAGGTTCTTTATATAGCTGGACTGGACCTACTAACGTGGTGCTGCAGGTGCAGTCCATTGCCAATCAGGAATTACACACACAGCACAGAGCAAGTTACCAGAGCAACAGTTGACAATGTACACCACAAGAGGGCGTGCAACACAAATGCATTGACAACAGCAATGTGCATGTACATGGACAATGATCAAACTTAACTGACTGGACTGACTCTCTGTTATTTAGCTGCTAAAGGAAGAACTACAGCCTGAAAAAGTGCAAAGAAGGCTGGTCTGAATCCAATTTTAAGATTGATTTTTAAATGTTCTATGTTTTAAAGGTGCTGCAAACACGTCAAGTCATCATTAGCCTACTGTATGTGATCAAAGATGTTCTCTGACCAACTCAGCTATGTGATGAGATGTGTGTGATTGTGTTTTCTCTTATTGACAGAATCTGGACTCAGATGAGCTGAAGTACGCAGCAGTGACTTTCCATCTGAAGCCAAAGAGAAGCAGGAGGCCTGTGCATCACAGAGAGAGGTGGAGCCTAATGTTGTGTATGCTGCCCCCAGATAAGACCAGGAAGACACTGGTAATGCAACTCAGGGTGGAACTGAGACTTTGTTGCACTATTCCTGTTTTACTGTCACTGGAATAAAAAGTGTAATAAAGTTCAATGTTCATGCAAAATTATATCCTCTTGTTAGTGATGATGACTGAGGCTTACTTCCTGTTTCTCTCTCCCACTTTGCCAAAACTAAAAGGTACTGTTATTTAGCCTGATACCTTCCATCTCAATCTGACAGCAAAATAATATGATTGATGTGTGACAGAGGAGGAGCCAGCATCACTGTGTAAATGCCCTTAGATTAGAATTAGATGGCATCTGCAGCAGGGGAGGAGCAAGTCACATGCCTTCTTTGACAGGAAGAGACAGCAGAGTGTGGCCTGAGAAGAACTGAGGGGAAAACCACAAGGGCTGTCATGTCAAAGCTTTGTAACAGGTCAAAGGAAGCAGTGAATATACTGCCATAACCTACTTGCTTCTATCATGTAAAGAAAACATTTGTGTAGATCTACTGTAGTATTTGTATCTGTTATTGAATATTGTCCATTTGAATCGTGATCTGAATCTTGAGTGACCATAAAACATTTCAGTTGGAGCAAAAACAAAAAATAACAAGCGGGGGGGAGAATCTAATTTTCTTTTCTTTTTTTGCTCCAAGTGAAATGTTTCATGGTCACTCATGATTCAGTAGGTCACGAGTTGGCTTGGTTCCAGCCTTAAAACTCCTTATATAAGATTTTTTTTTCAAAAATGTCTATGGAGAAAATGAATGGGGATCTCTCTTCCGGGGCTGGAAACAACACGGAAAGTCACGTGACTGTTGAGCTCTATAGACCAGGGTCCCTATCTTGGTACAGGTATCCCTATTTACGCTTGCACACCTGTTTGTGTGTGCCTTAGGCACGCAAGATAACAGTCCACCTTGCGCATTTGTCCAGGTGTTATGCCGAGTTTTGCACCCCCGCCCGGCAGCAAAAAAAAAGCATCCCCACCTCACGGGAGCATAATTGTAATGATTTATACATAACTGTTTAAAAATTATATAGTTGTTTGGGTAGACGTGAGCTCCCTGTTTTTAAGTTAAAACAGCCCAAAAATATTGTGAGGATGCAATACTCGCTGGGGAGCATAACTTATCACAACAACGGGCACAAGCACAGATTAGAGGCGTGCCAAATCATTTATGCACGGTGCAAATGGGATTTGGGCGGTGTTAACCACCAGAATTATTCACAGGTGTGGCCTGGCCAATGCCTGGGCGTTGCATCAATCAAACCAGATTTCCACCTTGCAGTCCTTGTAATACAATTTGCGCGAGGCATGCTGTAATTGTCCCCATGCGTAATTTGGATAGGTGTACGGCATATTGACTGTATATATTATCCATATCTCATAACGACACCATCACATCATATACCTGTTAAAAACATGTGTTTTGATGCAATTCGGGTTATTTTGTTGACTTGTGTGGGACAATAGAAACGTGTTTGCAGCGGGTAAACGGCGGAGACAAAAGAAAAGATTGGAGGATTGAGTGGACTCAATTAACTCATTGAGTGCCAATGACGACTATAGTCGTCAATTCGGATAGTAACGTAGTCGTCAATTGCTTTTTTTGACGGTGGGACGTGGATCAAAGCCAGATCCATCTCCTGTAAAATTTTGGGGCATGTTGAATGTGTATAACCTATTTTACCGACCCATTAGGTGGCGACAGTGCTCTCCAGATTAGAGAAAGTTGAGTAAAAAACAGAGAAGAAGTCGTTATGGAAACGGAAACGGCATCGGTATGCATCGATATGCATGAAGCATAACGTTAGCTGTGCCTGTGAACAGCAGTCAATCTGCTGCCACAATTGAGCCCCTCCGTCTCCGCTGCGATAGCCCCTCCATATGATTTAGTTGCCGACACCAGCGTCTTTCTGAAAAGTTACATTATTCTCAGCTGGGAGCCGGCGACACGCTGTGAAAAAGCGGGGTGCAGCGCACTTTTCAGTGCCGAGCAAACGCAGAGCAAACGCAGCAGAGCCACCAGAGACACTCCCACGGAGGAGGAGGAGGGGGGTGGGGCACGCAGGGCAGCATACAACCATTGACAGTAAACACAGACCCAGACAGCAGGCTCGATGGACAGAGACAGGCAAACAAGCTAGAATATCTGATGCCCACCAGCAGTAAATCAAGACCAGCAAGAAGGTGTAGGGTCTGCGCACGCAGGGGCCAGCGCTGCTGGTTGCAGCTAAAAAATATTATTTGGCCAAACAAAATTCCTTTGTTTTCACTGTTTTATTGAAGGAAATTATTTTTGAGGTGTCATTACATCAGAAAATATTAGCTTCAGAGTCAGTGATGTGCTTGAAATGCTTCATTTCACAAAAGGCTCATTATCTCAGCTTCTAAATAGAAACGTGTGTTTTTGCTGAAATCCACCTATCTTCTCCGGCTGATAACTAAAGTTTCTTCCCGCAGGCCACGAGACTCCTTAACATACACAAATAGTGCAGTAGCCGTACTGTACCGTACCGTAGCTGCTACCATTACGTATGTCTAATGTTTAATTGTATGTTTAATAAGGAATATGCTATTTGCAGGGTTGGGTAGGTTACTTTTAAATAGGAATCCCTTAAAGTTACTTGTTACTTGTTAAAAATTGTACTTAGTAACGTAATCCGATTACCACTATTTAAAAGTAAAGTAGGGATTACTTTCAGTTACTTTTGGATTACTTTTTTTTATTTTTTATCCAGGAATGTCCCATTGGGATACAGGATCTCTTCTTCCAGGGAGTCCTGGTCAAGAGTCCTGGCTAAAACCCTTATTTAACTAGATGAAGCATGTTTTACCATTGATAAACAGATAAGAATGTGTATACCAACATGAAGTTAAGGAGAATACAACAAGAGTTCTTTTTAAGACCACTTTAATTTACGTTATGGGTATTTTTCATGATGTGGAGTGGAAGACGCAGCTTGTTGCTTTAATCTTGAAACACGACGTGAAATGCTGTAAGCACTTCTGCCCTGTTGACTCCACGCCTGACCCAACTTTACTGCAGCTTTGCTCCGACATCCGTGAAAAATAGAAGCCTTGCCACTTGCGTGCGTATCTTTTTCGGAGAGCTCCGGATCGTCGGAGCTGGGATGGAGTAGACACGCAACGCAGCGGAGTAGGTGGGAGTTGACACAATGATTAGAGTGGAAACGTATCGGCTCCGAAGCCGTACTGCAGCGCAGACGGACCGAACACGGACTCAGTGGAATGTGGCCGTGTAAGTGAAAGTAAAAACCTCTCGCCCCATGCAGACTAGTCTAGAGCAGCGTTTGTCAGAACGGGTGTTGGCGGAGAAATTCAATGCAGATTTCCCACTGCCTGGCAGCTCGTAAGGTTCAGCTGACAGCCCCACACACAAGCGCCTTGCACATGTGGAAGACGCTTGATCTGTCTAAACACTGAGCGAACGTAAAAGTGAAATGCTTGTTATATTTCCATGAGGTGAATGCACTCGTGGGAGGAGGCATGCCTCTGTCATCATGAATGCTGCCTGCTGCTGCTGTTGCTCCGCCTCGCTCGTCCTCGTCACAGTCAGTCACTGGCACCAGCCTACACCGTTTTTTGTTGTTATTTTGTAAAATTAATGAAGAGGCAAGGGCGAATGTAATCCCGCCTGTAACGCCGTTACTATACCCCCGTTACTGTAATCTAGATTACACATCTTAAAATGTACTGTGACAGATTACAGTTACCGTTTTTTTGTAATCAGATTACGTAACGGCGTTACATGTAATCCGTTACTCCCCAACCCTGGCTATTTGCACCTGTATGTCAAATACGCCGAATTTAAAACGCTGAGTTTAATTGTATGTTTAATAAGGAATATGCTATTTGCACCTATATGTCAATTACGCCGAATTTAAAATGTTTAAGCACGGCCAAAATATGCACAGGACATGTGCACCTATGTGCAGTGAATATGCCACTGTCTCTGACTTGTCTTATCACTATACTGCCTTATTGCTTGTTGTGTCTCTTGTTGTTTTTGCACTCATATGGCCTGTGACATTTGTACTATGTTGTAAACGGAGTCCACAGCACAAGAATTTCACACGTGATACTTGTACCATGGAGTGACAATAAAAATCTTGAATCGTGAATCTTGAATCTTGAAGAACGGAAAATGATATCAATAAACTTTTTTTTGCTGATGATAGAAGAGTCTCCTCGTTCTTTGTGCGTGTTCGGTGTTTACATAGTAATATCACACAATATTCTGTGGGCCTCGAGAAATCACTGAAAACGCTCTGAAACTCTGGCACTGGGAGCGTTCGTTCTCCAAAAGTGGCTGGCACTCAATGAGTTAAAACTCTGTGAAACACTGAGCTGCCGCCAGGACAGAGAGAGATGGAGAGAGAGTCACGTGACTGTTGAGCATTATAGAGCTCAACAGTCACGTGACGTCTCCTACCCCGGAAGAGAGTTCCCCATTCATTTTCGGCATAGAACAACTGCAACCTGAAAAAGTTCAAAGAAGTGAGGTGAATCCAATTTAAATGTTGATTTTTAAATGTTTTACGGTTTAAAAGGTGCTGGAATCATGTCAAATCATGATCACTGTATGTGATAAAAGATGTTATCTGGCAAACTCAGCTATGTGATGAGATGTGTGTGATTGTGTTTTCTCTTAACTCATTGAGTGCCAGCCACTTTTGGAGAACGGACGCTCCCAGTGCCAGAGTTTCAGAGCGTTTTCAGTGATTTCTCGAGGCCAACAGAATATTGTGTGATATTACTATGTAAACACTGAACACGCACAAAGAACGATGAGACTCTATTGTATCAGCAGCAAAAAAAAGTTTATTGATATCATTTTCCATTCTTTAGTTATCAGCCGGAGAAGATAGGTCAAAAACAGCAAATACTGGCGTTTCCATCTAGAAGCTGAGATATTGAGCCTTTTGTGAAATATAGCATTTCAAGCAAATCACTGACTCTGAAGCTAATATTTTCTGACCTGAAACATCTGAACAGTAATTTCCTTCAATATAACAGCACCCCCACCCCCCTCTACTGCAAACTCCTCCTCCGTGGGTGTGTCTCTGGTGGCTCTGCTCGCTCCGAGTGCTGCTTGTGTCAGGCGAGTCTCTGCTGCCTGGATGGCGGCCGCTCGTCGGGGCAGTCTGGATAGGGGTCGCTCGTTTCTGGGGTTTTGGTTGTGAGCTGGGATGAAGCTGCGTCCGATTCTGGGCTTTCTGCTGCCCTGCGTGCCCCACCCCCCTCCTCCTCCTCCGTGGGAGTGTCTCTGGGGCTCTGCTGCGTTTGCTCTCGCTCTGCGTTTGCTCTGTCTGCACTGAAAAGTGTGCTGCATCCCCCCGCTTTTTCACAGCGTGTCGCCGGCTCCCAGCTGAGAATAATGTAACTTTTCAGAAAGACGCTGGTGTTGGCAACTAAATCATATGGAGGGGCTATCGCAGCGGACACGGAGGGGCTCAATTGTGGCAGCAGATTGACTGCTGTTCACAGGCACAGCTAACGTTATGCTTCATGCATATCGATGCGATTTCCGTTTCCTCATTACTTCTTCTCTCTTTTTTCCTCGCCTTTCTCTAATCTGGAGAGCACTGTCGCCACCTAATGGGTCCCTAAAATAGCTTTTACACATTCAACATCCACCATACTTTCACAGGAGATGGATCTGGCTTTGATCCACGTCCCACCGTCAAAAAACGCAATTGACGAACATACTCGTCCTTGGCACTCTACGTTACTAAACGAAATGACGAACATACTCGTCCTTGGCACTCAATGACAGAATCTGGACTCAGATGAGCTGAAGTACACAGCAGTGACTTTCCATCTGAAGCCAAAGAGAAGCAGGAGGCCTGCATCACAGAGAGAGGTGGAAGTAGTTAAATAGGATACCGACTATCTAGAAGAAAGAAAAAAAACGTTTTTTTAGGTGGGCGTGTTTAGGGCACCTACGTCATCAAAAGGGGCGTGGCTTCTTTTTGTGCAAAAGTCAATTTTTCAGTTGTTCCTATAGGGCACTTCCTCATTTTACCTTGTGTGTTTAAACCCATTATGTGCAAAAGTCCATTTTTCAGTTTATCCTATAGGGCGCTTCCTCTTTTTACCTTGTGTTTAAACCCATTATGTGCAAAAGTCCATTTTTCAGTTTATCCTATAGGGTGCTTCCTCTTTTTACCTTGTGTTTAAACCCATTATGTGCAAAAGTCCATTTTTCAGTTTATCCTATAGGGCGCTTCCTCTTTTTACCTTGTGTTTAAACCCATTATGTGAAAAAGTCAATTTTTCAGTTTATCCTATAGGGCGCTTCCTCTTTTTACCTTGTGTTTAAACCCATTATGTGCAAAAGTCCATTTTTCAGTTTATCCTATAGGGCGCTTCCTCTTTTCAGCCATATCACCTAGACCAGCTGTAGTTTTTTGTGTAATGGTTTTTTCATGATTTAATTATCAGCCCATATCAACAGCCCACCAGCAGGCCATGAAGCAAGCCCGCTTCCTGTAGCCTATATATATATATATATATATATATTTTTTTTTCCCGTATCACCTAAAGCCATCTGTTGGGGTATTGATTTTTATCACGGGCAAAGGCGTTTTGCCACATTTAGCAACTACTTGCTCACAAATTTAATTTTCAGCCAGCATCAGGACACGGCAGCCCCTGTGAGGCAACGCGTTTCCTGTCGGCACCCACCCCCCATCAGTCGCGAAAGAGCCTGCGTCCCCACAGTGTCGCAATGAGGGTACGTATTTTCTTCCTCTTTTTCACCAGGTGTCCCTGGCCTTTATAAAGGCAGCATCATAGCTAGAGTGGAAAGACAACGGCTCACAGACTCTATCAGTTTTTGAGGCATCAAATTTTGACCACGTCAACAGCTACCAGCAGAAACAACCAAATGCAATTTGGCCCATTTAGCAACTACTAAACTAGCCTAATATTTCTTCACACCGCTTGACCGTCAGGTGGGCGTTCCCGGCAGCACGTAACACCCCTTGAAAGCTTATCTTATACTAATGTATTGATGTTAGGCATAGCAAAGCATTCTGGGTATTCCCAAGGCTATTCTGTAGATTCCCTACGCGCAACACACACACACACACACACACACACACACACACACACACACATATTCACAGCCAGCCCCCAAACACAGCCAGCCCCAAACATAGCGCGCGTTAGATTGTGGGCTATGTGTGGGCAGTTTCTCCATCTCAGACCACATCCCAGATCATCTGTGATATTATGTATTTTCCCATGTTTTTCCCACTCCGGATCCAATAGTGATGTGACATCACCATGATGATTTTGATAGGCTATAAACCTATTAAGCTTTGAATTAAATTTGATCAATACAGATTGAGGTGGAGTGAATAGCTACAGACTGTTTTTCAATTGAATTGAAAACGATTGAATACAGACTATGGTGTATGACTATGCCGTTTGCCCGTCTCTCAACCAGAGCAGAGTTTCCCAGCATGCACTAGTGTGTTTCAACACTGTGTTTTTGGAGATTACTTATGTGCTACGTTAGTTATGTTATATGGCAGTAAAATGCCACTGAATGACCAAATTGATTTATCTTAATTTTTGATTTAACACCAGCGTTAGTTTGTTGTTTATAACATGGCTATATTCATAGCGTTTATATCTCGGATGCGTTATTATATTTACTGGCTATGGTTATTTCGAAACCCACATAGGTTACGCCAACCTATGTGCCCTATCAGAGTTCGCTACGTTGCACTAGTCTTCCTCCTCGTGACGAGTTGGATACAATAAACAAAACAACATGATAGCAGCAGCTGCATCACTATACGTGTGAGCGTAAGTATTAATGGTTTGCAACTTGTTTGTGTTGTACAGCATTTGGTTCAAACATATGGTGACATTGAATCTTAGCTTAGCGCTAGCTAGCTAGCATACACTACGATCTGTGAATAGAATTGGCCTGGTCTTGCCATTTCTAACTAGCTAGTTTTTCTCGAATTGATATAACGTTACAGTAGCATGGACCCCTCTCATTATGACAACCCAGACCCCGGATATCTGTGACCTACGGGTATTATTTCAAAATATGGAATATGGAATATGGAACGTGAACAAACATCTTAGTTTTATGTATCTGTTATGTGATTGGACCCATTGTTTTTATTTTTCGTATTTTATATGATTATTTTAATAGTTACTAACTATTAATAGTAACTATCTAGTCCTCCACACAGTATTGGTTATGATATAATAATATATAATAATATAATAATAATCTTTGTAATACAATTGCTATAAAATTAAAATGTATATCACACTTATAATATGCCAACAATAATAGCACCAGTCTAAATAACATAACTTAATTCAACTTTGCCTCTCCTCACCTCTCCTCTCCTCCCCTCTCCTCTCCTCTCCTCTCCTCTCCTCTCCTCTCCTCTCCTCTCCTCTCCTCTTCTCTCCTCTCCTCTCCTCACCTCTTCTCTCCTCTCCTCACCTCACCTCTCCTCCTCCCCTCCCCTCTCCCCTCTCTTCTCCTCTCCTTACAAGCCTATAGATGAGGGATTTCAGACAATGTGTCCATTGTTACAATATTGTCAACAAAAATAGTACCAGTCTAAATAACATAACTTAATTCAACTTTTGCCTCTCCTCTCTTCTTGCTTAACATACACAAATAGTGTAGTAGCCGTACCGTACCGCACTGCAGCTGCTACCATTACGTATGTCTAATGTTTAATTGTATGTCTAATAAGACACATGCTATTTGCACCTGTATGTCAAATACGTCGAATTTAAAATGTTTAAGCACGTCTAATGTATGCACATGACATGTGCACCTATGTGCAGTGAATATGCCACTGTCTCAGACTTGTCTTATCACTATACTGCCTTATTGCTTATTGTTGCTTATTGTTGCTTATTGCTTATTGCTTATTGCTTATTGCCTTATTGCTTATTGTTTTTGCACTCACGCCTTGCTATATTTGTACTATGTTGTAAACGGAGTCCACAGCTCCCCTCTCCCCTCCTCTCTCCTCTCCTCTCTCCCATCCTCTCTCCTCTTCCCCTCTCCTCTCCTCTCTCCTCCTCTCCTCTCCTCTCCTCTCCTCTCCTCTCCTCTCCTCTCCTCTCCTCTCCTCTCCTCTCCTCTCTCCTCTCCTCTCCTCACCTCTCCTTGTCTCCTCTCCAGGAGGGTGATTGAGGTGAAATTTGGATCCAGACCCAGTTCCAAATTCGAAAAATAATCAATAATGTAATGTTATGTCTCGAAAGACAAAAACTATGTAGCCTACTTTAAATCAGATCACTCCGGTGCACAAACATACATTGGTTGTCTAATAAAGTTTTACAAATCAATTAATTTGGTTGTCAACCACCGTTAAACGAAACTTTTGGGAGTAGTCGATGACTACTAAAATGCAGAAGTAGTTGTATCGATAAAGACTCTGATCGTTAAGCAGTCTCGAAAGTGGGGTCAATATCAATCTAGAATCTAGAAGTCAATCGATTACTAGTTTTGGGAGGAAGAGAAACCATGAAACTTTTTTATCGTTACTTTACACACTAATTTGGTGTTCTCTTATGCAAAATATCCAACATCCAATATCCAGAAGTAGTGATTACTACACAGAAGTAACTTTAGTTCCACCATTTGCTATTTGCTTCAAACATAATTTGGATCAGTTGTAACTTTGACCATTTCTAACAATTTCTAGACAGTGAATTTACACAAGCACTTGAGTGAAATTCATGTGAATTCAATGTGAACATGCATTAACTGTGATTGAATGAACGCAGATTGTCAGATTTGTATACCAAACCCTTATCCTGGTGCCTGCAAGGGTCGTCTATACCACTAATGTTAGCCACTATGTGTAATGTGTTACAATATTGGGCTGGTTTCATAGACCTGGCCCAAAAGTACATACATACATGTTAGTTAGTCATAATAGTCAAACATGGGGTTTCATGTTCTGACTTGCTGAAATGTGTGCTGCATATATATACATACATGCTAGTTACTCATAATAGTCAAACAGGGGTTTTCATGTTCTGACTTGCTGAAATGTTTTACACGTCACGTAAAACAGACACAGGATTGATGGATCTGCGGTACTAATTAGCCTACACAATGTGTAATTTCAGGTTATTGTAAGTTATTGCATACTTGCAATCTTTCATACTTGCATACTTACAAGTGAGTTGTTTTTAATGGCATGTGATTTGCGGGGGGTCATCCCTATGTTCCCCGGGTCCTATGTTCCCCGGGTCCTATGTTCCCCGTTTTTGTGGGACCGGGGAACATAGAAGCCGCAATGCCGACCTTAGGTTTAGGCGTGGGGGTGGGAGAGGTTAGGTTTTGGGTTAGGGTCTGGGGGAGGTTAGGTTTAGGCATGGGGGGAGGTTAGGTTTGGCGTGGGGGCTGGGAGAGGTTAGTGAAAAACGGGGAACACAGGTGCCGGGGAACATAGGACCCGGGGAACATAGGTACGCTCCCATTTGCGGTACTAATTTTACCCAATGTGTAATTTCAGGTCATGCCCAGTGTGTCATACATACATACAAGCCTACATATCAGTTGGCTGTGTCAATGATTTTCTGTACCTCTTGATGCATCATCATTGTCTTTGTCAGGCTTAGAAACAATGTTTAAACAGTAAACAGTTTATGACAAGTGGTGTCAGCATGTTATGCTGCTGCACAAGACGTGTTATGGTACATAAATAATATGTAGCGTGTAATAATCTGTAGAACTCTGTCAGAACTTTTCATGTTCTGACTTGCTGAAATGTTTTACACATTATTTTTACATTTGACTTTGAGAACTATGATGAACTGTTAGTCAGTACTCTGTACTGATGTACAAAAGTAACAAGATTGAGGTTGTGAAATCTTCAACCGGAATAAAAAACTGGATATAATATAACTGAATCAAGCACTATCAATATAAGACAAACAAAATGCTATTATCAGTCAGGTCGGTAATGACCGGGGGAAATTATATGAGTATTGTCCATTGTGTGTATGATACAATTTTGTTTATCATTCTGCCCCTCACACTATACAGTCTGTATTTAACTGAACACACTCTACCTGCCCCTGACCTCAGAGGGGAAGAAAGGATATTGTCAAGGATAGTATCATAAGCTGATAGCAAGGTGTGGTGATCACAAGCATTGTCATAAATATTGTGGTAAATTAAATTGGTAAATTGGTTAAGCAAAGCAAGTAATGCTTTTGCAATGTAGATTTAGCTATATATTAACTATAAAGTATAGATGATTGTTTTGCCCAGCTTATCAAAACAAATGTACAGCATGTTAAAGTTTTAAATAAAGTCAAGTCAAGTCAAATCCAACAGGTCTTAATGTCAATTAATTTAGCTTTAATGTGTTTTTGAAACACACACACCCACACATTGACCCCTCTCATATATACGTAACTGCCTATAACTGTACATATATTCCTTTCACACACACTTTTCAAAATAGACACTCTTTCATATTGTATGTGTACATCCTGTACAAGGTACATACTTCATTGGGATTCAATGATTCACAGATGTATCAAACAAATGTATGTTATACTGACACAAATTACCAAATTACCACAAATTCAACATATAACGCCATTTTCTCAATAATTTTGGTCAAATTTTGGTCAACACACTTTGGGTTGTTACCACCTTGTTATCACTGGCGTAGCCAGACTTGGCACATTTGGTGTGACCCAGATCAGTCCTTGTAACGAGGACCTTGTTATCACTGGTGTATAGCCAGACTTGACACATTGGATGTGACCCAGATCAGACATTGTAATGAGGACTATATTTTTTGATCAAAAAATAATACAGACAATATATATATATATATATATATAGTTAAGCGACTAATTCACTAATACAATTGTAACATCTTGTATAATATATTCAAAGTATTGTTAATTATTAATTATTATTATTCAAAACCTGAAAATTCCTGCCCCACCCTAAACTCTAAACCCTAAACCCTAACCCTAACCCTGCTTGGTGGAGGCCATTGACGTATATATTAATGGACCAAAGGAGCTCATTGACTTTGACACAGCAAAATGAAGCTCACTTCCGGATATTGTTTCATTTCGTTTGATGGGTTGAATGAATTAAATTGAATGAAATGCGGCCCCCAGCGGGTGCCGGGGGAGTTTCCGAATTTGCCCTGTCTCCCTTATCGCCGTAATGCATTATGGGTAGTCAGATACTACCAGTACTTTGCCTAATGTAGCGGCTAACGCTACTTACTTTGCATTACAGTAAAACGACACTGAATGATCAAATTGATTTAACTTGATTTTTGATCTAACCCCAGCGCTGGGTAGTTGTTTATAATGTGACTATATTTATAACGTTATAACGTACACCGGTTTCTGGGCTGAATCCAATGGTCTGAATACAGAGTTAAATCTGAATACGTTAAATGGTCCACCATGTTATGGACGTTAGATGTATGGTAGCTAAATAGTGACGTGTGTCTACTAACATAAGATAACATATGATAATTTGCTCAACTATTACTTGGTACCTGATGCCTTGCGGTGTTCTTATTCTTACTGTTCTTATTATCCGATGTTTGTCGTCAATTTTACTCGAAATGGGGGAGGGGCCCGTTGACAGAAGAGGGGGAGGAGTTTGAGTGTGAATAAATAGCCATGCCCCTATACGATTTCTGCACATTACTAAGCATGGCATGCATGGAAGGACACGGATGTAACTATGAAAAACGCCACATGCATAGCTTCTACGTTAGGAAACAGAATAGCGTCACTAGGTGGTCACGTTCGTGCGGAAAACCCTGTACCATCGAGAAATCGATACAGCAGCTGAGAATCGGCGCCAATCCCTCGGGGTTGTATCCTCTGATCACCAGAGAGGATGGAAGCATGCTAGCGCCACATGCTCCTTGTGGCATAGTCAATGTTGGCGAAACGCTCACCCTCAAGCTGATTAAGTTCGATGACATACCAAAGCATTCTGACAAGCTGTTGTACCCCGACGAGCCGCTGGATCGCTACGGCACATTCTTTGTGAATGTAACGTGGAAAGACAAGGGGCGCCAAATGCTAAACAGCAAGGTGTTGAGGAAGATGTCCCAGCGGGAAAAGCGGACTCTGCAAGTGTATGCGCTAAAGGGAGAAGAGATTCAAGAGGCATTGAATCGGGATGGCCGGTTCACCGACCAGGTGAACCATAGCGGGTGTTATCTGGTGAAGGAGGAACGAGGAGACGGTACATGTTACATGGGATGTTTTGTCGACTTTTACCAGGGCCAGCACTTCCGATTCCATTACGAGCGGAAAAAAAGAAAAAGAAAAGAGAAAAAAGTTACCCCTGACGCAGGCTCTGTGGCGACGGCGACCGATGAGCAAGGAGGAGAAGCTCAACGTAACTGTACGATTATGCCCATGGTGTATTTGGCGACGTAGGTTTACACCTGTGGTGACAATATTTTTATATACAAAATGTTTATTGAATACTGTCCCTGTTCAAATAAACAATAAAGATAATAAAAAGAAATAACTCTTTTCTGCGTTGTTTTGTCGTCGATACCCCAAACCTCTGGAAATCCCTGACCCTGACCCTAACCCTGACTCAAACCCTACCCAGTGACCAGTTCCCAAGGGTAAAGGGAGTCGGTGTACGTACAATGTTGACCAATGAGAGTCTGCAACTTATATATTAGAGGAGCAATATTTAGAGGAATATTTAATTTTAAATTAACATTAGGATTATATTGTGTAATAATGTTATTCATTATTTCATTACAACAGACATTTGTACAACATTATTATTATTATGGAAAAACAGATTATGATGAGAATCAATTTTATTTTTTATTGGCACAGTTACAAAGTTACATACGAGGAATTTGTATTTATATTTCCCTCAGTTAATGCAGAAAAGCTTCCGAAGCATCCAGCACTCTTGAAGGGGTAACATCGATGCCTTGAGATTCCAAAACACGTATGACACCTGGAAGAAAGTGTTCGTTCCACAATTCTTTCAACAATTCTTTGAATTCGATGGATACATAGCCATTCTTAGCCGGGTACCGACAAGGAGGGTTACTAAGGCATCCGTTACACTCCGCCTTCTGCATCCGCAATATCACTTCACCGAGCAGAGTGCTGCTGCAGCTTTTATAATGTTTAGAAAGGTAAAACTGAGCAGTCCATCTGGTTGATCCAGAATCAGGGGTGAGATCAGAGGAGAAGGAAGGTCTTTCGGTGAGGAAGTCAAGTCAAGTCAAGTCAAGTTTATTTGTATAGCACATTTCATACACAGAGGCAATTCAAAGTGCTTCACATAAAATGGTAGACAGGAAAATAAAAGAAAAGAAGAGAGTAAAATGGACATTTAAAAGCATCACAAAAAAAAACGAGTATAAAAAGTGCATTCATTAAGCACATAAAATGGTTGACAGGAAAATAAAAGATTTAAAAGCATCACAACAAAACTTAAAAAAAAAAGAGTATAAAAAGTGCAATAAGCAACAGGCGCAGCAGTTGCAGAAAGAGCTCAAACTTATAGAGGACTCATTGGGTTTGCATAGTAGCTGTCAGCAGTTAAAAGCGACGGTAAACATAAAAGTCTTTAGTCTATTTTTAAAAGTAAGTAAGGTTGGGGCAGATCTGAGGTCTTCAGGCAATTTGTTCCAGCTAGCAGAAGCATAGTGGGTAAATGCAGCCTTCCCGTGATTTGATTTGATCCTAGGGATAGTTAATAAGCTGGACCCTGTTGACCTAAGAGTTCTAGACGGTTCGTAGCGTGGGAGCAATTCAGCTATGTATTTTGGGCCTAGGCCGTTAAGTGATTTATAGACTAATAACAGTATTTTAAAATCTATTCTCTGACACACTGGCAACCAGTGTAAGGACTTAAGAACTGGAGTGATATGATCAGCTTTCTTAGTCTTCGAGGAAGGATGTGAGGATGGAGTCGAGGTAGGTGGGGTGAGGAAGAACAATGGTGACGAAGGTGGGGTAATGAAGAACATTGGTGACGACGACGGGGACCATCCGTACATCAGACGGTGCAGCTCTTCTTCTTCCGCCGAATCAGAGTGGCTGTGAGTTGTAATGACGGGATGGTCTGCAGCAGGGCTCTGCATGATGGTATCTGTCTTTTTTATTGTGTAGAATGGTATGAGTCTCTTTTGAATCCGGCTCTTTTATCCTTATGTTGTGATGAGGAGGAGGAGGAGTTAGGTCTAGGGGAGGGCGTGGCGTAGGGATATGGGAGGAGATCATCAAAAATGGCGCAGACCGGAATTTGTTAGAGAACAAATGTGAACAAATGTGAACAAAAAGTAAGATGGAGGGCGTGGCTTTTTAAAAATTGGGTCCTGTTAAACGTTCGGCTAAATCGCCCCTCCCTATCATCTGTAAAATGTGTGTGGTTATGTCCATGGTGTATTTGTCGCCGTAGGTTTGTTGTATTTGATCTAGTGTCTCCAGAACGCCAGCATTCTCCAAACGGTACCTTGGGATGGTCTGAAAGTCATCCAGAAAGTTCGGCTGTAACATGCACCACTTGAATTCTTTGAACTCATTATCATCCAAAACCTTCAAGGTCGCCACAGCCACCATCGGTCTATATTTGCATTCCATCATTGGTTAAGTCCAGAGTGTATTTGGTGTATGTAAAAGGAAATACCTATTCTAACTACTAAAGTAGGGTGATCCGGGACGCTGCTTCTTCAAACAAAAAGCAGAGCAAGTAATGCTGGAACGTTTCACTTTTTTTAATTCCGGTTGAAGATTTCACAATCTCAACCAATCTCAATCTTGTTACACCCCAGAGTTGCGGGGTCCCGCCCCTAGGGACAGGGTTTCCGGTAGAAAGGGGGCGCGGCTTTCTTTTTTCTTTTCTCTTTTTTCTTTCTCAAAAATCTCACTTGAGATTTTATATGTGGGTATGTGTTTTCAAAACACATTAAATTAACACACAGTACAACTTAGCAAGTTTTAGGTTTAGTTTAGTTTATTTACAGTATTTACAGTATTTTCAGGTTTTGAATAATAATTAACAACTAACAATACTTTGAATAATAATTAACAATTATATTTACTATATATATATATATATATTGTCTGTATTATTTTTTGATCAAAAAATATAGTCCTCATTACAATGTCTGATCTGGGTCACATCCAATGTGCCAAGTCTGGCTATACACCAGTGATAACAAGGTCCTCGTTACAAGGACTGATCTGGGTCACACCAAATGTGCCAAGTCTGGCTACGCCAGTGATAACAAGGTGGTAACAACCCAAAGTGTGTTGACCAAAATTTGACCAAAATTATTGAGAAAATGGCGTTACATGTTGAATTTGTGGTAATTTGGTAATTTGTGTCAGTATAACATACATTTGTTTGATACATCTGTGAATCATTGAATCCCAATGAAGTATGTACCTTGTACAGGATGTACACATACAATATGAAAGAGTGTCTATTTTGAAAAGTGTGTGTGAAAGGAATATATGTACAGTTATAGGCAGTTACGTATATATGAGAGGGGTCAATGTGTGGGTGTGTGTGTTTCAAAAACACATTAAAGCTAAATTAATTGACATTAAGACCTGTTGGATTTGACTTGACTTGACTTTATTTAAAACTTTAACATGTTGTACATTTGTTTTGATAAGCTGGGCAAAACAATCATCTATACTTTATAGTTAATATATAGCTAAATCTACATTGCAAAAGCATTACTTGCTTTGCTTAACCAATTTACCAATTTAATTTACCACAATATTTATGACAATGCTTGTGATCACCACACCTTGCTATCAGCTTATGATACTATCCTTGACAATATCCTTTATTCCCCTCTGAGGTCAGGGGCAGGTAGAGTGTGTTCAGTTAAATACAGACTGTATAGTGTGAGGGGCAGAATGATAAACAAAGTTGTATCATACACACAATGGACAATACTCATATAATTTCCCCCGGTCATTACCGACCTGACTGATAATAGCATTTTGTTTGTCTTATATTGATAGTGCTTGATTCAGTTATATTATATCCAGTTTTTTATTCCGGTTGAAGATTTCACAACCTCAATCTTGTTACTTTTGTACATCAGTACAGAGTACTGACTAACAGTTCATCATAGTTCTCAAAGTCAAATGTAAAAATAATGTGTAAAACATTTCAGCAAGTCAGAACATGAAAAGTTCTGACAGAGTTCTACAGATTATTACACGCTACATATTATTTATGTACCATAACACGTCTTGTGCAGCAGCATAACATGCTGACACCACTTGTCATAAACTGTTTACTGTTTAAACATTGTTTCTAAGCCTGACAAAGACAATGATGATCAAGAGGTACAGAAAATCATTGACACAGCCAACTGATATGTAGGCTTGTATGTATGTATGACACACTGGGCATGACCTGAAATTACACATTGGGTAATTAGTACCGCAAATCACATGCCATTAAAAACAACTCACTTGTAAGTATGCAAGTATGAAAGATTGCAAGTATGCAATAACTTACAATAACCTGAAATTACACATTGTGTAGGCTAATTAGTACCGCAGATCCATCAATCCTGTGTCTGTTTTACGTGACGTGTAAAACATTTCAGCAAGTCAGAACATGAAAACCCCTGTTTGACTATTATGAGTAACTAGCATGTATGTATATGCAGCACACATTTCAGCAAGTCAGAACATGAAACCCCATGTTTGACTATTATGACTAACTAACATGTATGTATGTACTTTTGGGCCAGGTCTATGAAACCAGCCCAATATTGTAACACATTTACACATAGTGGCTAACATTAGTGGTATAGACGACCCTTGCAGGCACCAGGATAAGGGTTTGGTATACAAATCTGACAATCTGCGTTCATTCAATCACAGTTAATGCATGTTCACATTGAATTCACATGAATTTCACTCAAGTGCTTGTGTAAATTCACTGTCTAGAAATTGTTAGAAATGGTCAAAGTTACAACTGATCCAAATTATGTTTGAAGCAAATAGCAAATGGTGGAACTAAAGTTACTTCTGTGTAGTAATCACTACTTCTGGATATTGGATGTTGGATATTTTGCATAACAGAACGCCAAATTAGTGTGTAAAGTAACGATAAAAAAGTTTCATGGTTTCTCTTCCTCCCAAAACTAGTAA
This sequence comes from Poromitra crassiceps, assembly GCF_964638095.1. Taxonomy (NCBI): domain Eukaryota; kingdom Metazoa; phylum Chordata; class Actinopteri; order Beryciformes; family Melamphaidae; genus Poromitra; species Poromitra crassiceps. The sequence continues at coordinate 18,333,196 of NC_139628.1, read as the reverse complement.
TCGATTGACTTCTAGATTCTAGATTGATATTGACCCCACTTTCGAGACTGCTTAACGATCAGAGTCTTTATCGATACAACTACTTCTGCATTTTAGTAGTCATCGACTACTCTCAAAAGTTTCGTTTAACGGTGGTTGACAACCAAATTAATTGATTTGTAAAACTTTATTAGACAACCAATGTATGTTTGTGCACCGGAGTGATCTGATTTAAAGTAGGCTACATAGCTCTTGTCTTTCGAGACATAACATTACATTATTGATTATTTTTCGAATTTGGAACTGGGTCTGGATCCAAATTTCACCTCAATCACCCTCCTGGAGAGGAGACAAGGAGAGGTGAAGAGAGGAGAGAGGAGAGGAGAGGAGAGGAGGAGAGAGGAGAGGGGAAGAGGAGAGAGGATGGGAGAGAGGAGAGGAGAGAGGAGGGGAGAGGGGAGCTGTGGACTCCGTTTACAACATAGTACAAATATAGCAAGGCGTGAGTGCAAAAACAATAAGCAATAAGGCAATAAGCAATAAGCAATAAGCAACAATAAGCAACAATAAGCAATAAGGCAGTATAGTGATAAGACAGTGGCATATTCACTGCACATAGGTGCACATGTCATGTGCATACATTAGACGTGCTTAAACATTTTAAATTCGACGTATTTGACATACAGGTGCAAATAGCATGTATCTTATTAGACATACAATTAAACATTAGACATACGTAATGGTAGCAGCTGCAGTGCGGTACGGTACGGCTACTACACTATTTGTGTATGTTAAGCAAGAAGAGAGGAGAGGCAAAAGTTGAATTAAGTTATGTTATTTAGACTGGTACTATTTTTGTTGACAATATTGTAACAATGGACACATTGTCTGAAATCCCTAATCTATAGGCTTGTAAGGAGAGGAGAAGAGAGGGAAGAGGGGTGAGGAGATGAGAGGAGACGAGAGGTGAGGAGAGGAGAGGGGAGGGGAGAGGGGAGGAGAAGAGTGGGGAGGGGGAGGAGGAGAGGTGAGGTGAGGAGAGGAGAGAAGAGAAGAGGTGAGGAGAGGAGAGGAGAGGAGAGAAGAGGTGAGGAGAGGAGAGGAGAGGAGAGGAGAGGAGAGGAGAGGAGAGGAGAGGAGAGGAGAGGGGAGGAGAGGAGAGGAGAGGTGAGGAGAGGCAAAGTTGAATTAAGTTATGTTATTTAGACTGGTGCTATTATTGTTGGCATATTATAAGTGTGATATACATTTTAATTTTATAGCAATTGTATTACAAAGATTATTATTATATTATTATATATTATTATATAATAACCAATACTGTGTGGAGGACTAGTTAGTTACTATTAATAGTTAGTAACTATTAAAATAATCATATAAAATACGAAAAATAAAAACAATGGGTCCAATCACATAACAGATACATAAAACTATAAGATGTTTGTTCACGTTCCATATTCCATATTCCATATTTTGAAATAATACCCGTAGGTCACGGATATCCGGGGTCTGGGTTGTCATAACGAGAGGGGTCCATGCTACTGTAACGTTATATCAATTCGAGAAAAACTAGCTAGTTAGAAATGGCAAGACCAGGCCAATTCTATTCACATATCGTAGTGTATGCTAGCTAGCTAGCGCTAAGCTAACACTGATTCAATGTCACCATATGTTTGAACCAAATGCTGTACAACACAAACAAGTTGCAAACCATTAATACTTACGCTCACACGTATAGTGATGCAGCTGCTGCTATCATGTTGTTTTGTTTATTGTATCCAACTCGTCACGGGGAGGAAGACTAGTGCAACGTAGCGAACTCTGATAGGGCACATAGGTTGGCAACCTATGTGGGGTTCGAAATAACCATAGCCAGTAAATATAATAACGCATCCGAGATATAAACGCTATGAATATATCCATGTTATAAACAACAAACTAACGCTGGTGTTAAATCAAAAATCAAGATAAATCAATTTGGTCATTCAGTGGCATTTTACTGCCATATAACATAACTAACGTAGCACATAAGTAATCTCCAAAAACACAGTGTTGAAACACACTAGTGCATGCTGGGAAACTCTGCTCTGGTTGAGAGACGGGCAAACGGCATAGTCATACACCATAGTCTGTATTCAATCGTTTTCAATTCAATTGAAAAACAGTCTGTAGCTATTCACTCCACCTCAATCTGTATTGATCAAATTTAATTCAAAGCTTAATAGGTTTATAGCCTATCAAAATCATCATGGTGATGTCACATCACAATTGGATCCGGAGTGGGAAAAACATGGGAAAATACATAATATCACAGATGATCTGGGATGTGGTCTGAGATGGAGAAACTGCCCACACATAGCCCACAATCTAACGCGCGCTATGTTTGGGGCTGGCTGTGTTTGGGGGCTGGCTGTGAATATGTGTGTGTGTGTGTGTGTGTGTGTGTGTGTGTGTGTGTTGCGCGTAGGGAATCTACAGAATAGCCTTGGGAATACCCAGAATGCTTTGCTATGCCTAACATCAATACATTAGTATAAGATAAGCTTTCAAGGGGTGTTACGTGCTGCCGGGAACGCCCACCTGACGGTCAAGCGGTGTGAAGAAATATTAGGCTAGTTTAGTAGTTGCTAAATGGGCCAAATTGCATTTGGCCGCGGTCAAATCTGTACAACGATCGTCGGTGATCTTAGCAAAAAAATAGCTGAGCTGATGCTGAATGAACGCGTTGTTTCTGCTGGTAGCTGTTGACGTGGTCAAAACTTGATGCCTCAAAAACTGATAGAGTCTGTGAGCCGTTGTCTTTCCACTCTAGCTATGATGCTGCCTTTATAAAGGCCAGGGACACCTGGTGAAAAAGAGGAAGAAAATACGTACCCTCATTGCGACACTGTGGGGACGCAGGCTCTTTCGCGACTGATGGGGGGTGGGTGCCGACAGGAAACGCGTTGCCTCACAGGGGCTGCCGTGTCCTGATGCTGGCTGAAAAGTAAATTTGTGAGCAAGTAGTTGCTAAATGTGGCAAAACGCCTTTGCCCGTGATAAAAATCAATACCCCAACAGATGGCTTTAGGTGATACGGGAAAAAAAATATAAATATATATATATATATATATATATATATATATATATATATATATATATACATATAGGCTACAGGAAGCGGGCTTGCTTCATGGCCTGCTGGTGGGCTGTTGATATGGGCTGATAATTAAATCGTGAAAAAACCATTACACAAAAAACTACAGCTGGTCTAGGTGATATGGCTGAAAAGAGGAAGCGCCCTATAGGATAAACTGAAAAATGGACTTTTGCACATAATGGGTTTAAACACAAGGTAAAAAGAGGAAGCGCCCTATAGGATAAACTGAAAAATTGACTTTTGCACATAATGGGTTTAAACACAAGGTAAAAAGAGGAAGCGCCCTATAGGATAAACTGAAAAATGGACTTTTGCACATAATGGGTTTAAACACAAGGTAAAAAGAGGAAGCGCCCTATAGGATAAACTGAAAAATGGACTTTTGCACATAATGGGTTTAAACACAAGGTAAAATGAGGAAGTGCCCTATAGGAACAACTGAAAAATTGACTTTTGCACAAAAAGAAGCCACGCCCCTTTTGATGACGTAGGTGTCCTAAACACGCCCACCTAAAAAAACTTTTTTTCTTTCTTCTAGATAGTCGGTATCCTATTTAACTACTGGTGGAGCCTAATGTTGTGTATGCTGCCCCCAGATAAAACCAGGAAGACACTGGTAATGCAACTCAGGGTGGAACTGAGACTGTGTTGCACTATTCCTGTTTTATTGTCACTGGAATAAAAAGTGTAATAAAGTTCAATGTTCACACAAACATTATCCTCTTGTTAGTGATGACTGAGGCTTACTTCCTGTTTCTCTCTCCCACTTATTTAGCCTGATAGCTTCCATCTCAATCTGACAGCAAAAGAGTATGATTGATGTGTGACAGAGGAGGGGCCAGCATCACTGTGCAAATGTCCTTATAGGGAGATTAGAGAGTAACCCTAACCCATCTGCAGCAGGGGAGGAGCAAGTCACATGACTTCTTTGACAGGAAGAGACAGCAGAGTGTGGCATGAGAACAACTGCGGTGAAAACCACGAGGCCTCTCATGTCAAAGCTTTGTAACAGGTCAAAGGAAGCAGTGAATATACTGACATAGCCTACTTGCTTCTGTCATGTAAAGAAACCATTTGTGTAGATCTACTGTAGCATTTGTATCTGTTATTGAATATTGTCCATTTCTGATTAGCCTTGTGTCCTTGATCTACTGATCAAATGTGTGGAAACAAAGACACAGCAGCATTTCAGTTTTCCATCCTGGTGTTTGGATGCAGAGCTGGGTGGTGTTGTCACAAGACCCTCTTACCAGTCAGCACATGCAACAAGTATTTTTCCACTGCAGGGACAAACAGCATCTCTGAATGAAGACACTCAATTCATTTTCACGGTACAGGGAAAATGCGGTTTTATTTGAAAATGGGAAAGACTGTGACATGTTCGTGCATTTTCTTTATTTTTGACACAGTGTGAAAAGAGGAAAAAAAATATATATTTTTTAATGGCAAATAAATGCTGACGAGAGAGGAACTGAACTGACAAGAAAAGCAACGTCACCTGTCTCATTCATTCCCCTGTCTTTACAGGAATCCTTATCTGCCGACACGTTTTCATTCTGAGACCTGTAACACCAGCAAAGGTGATAACCAGAGGAAGTCTTCTAAACACGCACAACAAAGACGTCACTGTTTCCACACAACAATGATACTACTGGGCCCTGTTTCTGGCCTACCTTGAAGAGCTTATAGGGGCGACGGGTGATTCACCCGGCTGGTCTCCCATGGACCCTCTTGTGTAGAACCCTATGTATAACTTTCTTTTTTTACAAGCACATATATGCACTTTATGCAGCTGGTAGCACCACATTGTAATATTGGAGTGTATGTCTTTCTTTCTTTCTTTCTTTCTTTCTTTCTTTCTTTCTTCCTTTTCCTGTATCTCAGTTTGTTTTTACTGTATGTGTTGGTGTTGAAAATTGAAAATTGCAAAATAAAACATTGAAAAAAACCAGAACAATGATACAAAAACAATCATAGGTGTAATTTACTCTGAGTGAGGACATGTCCCCACCACTTTTTGAAATGGTTGATTTAGTGCTTGAACACACCATACGTCAAAGCCATGCAGAACTGAAGCTTGAGGCAGGCTTAAGCCTTTGGCATAGTCTTGGCGCCCAGCCAAGCGCATAGGGCGCGCGGCGATTTTGACATCATCGCACGGGGCGTGTCGGGGGGCGAGGCCTGAGTGCGGAGATTTTTCTAGCAGCGCATCGGGTTTTGGCACATTGTCAACATGGACGCTTTTGAGGGAAGACTGTCGGAACAAGTCCGCCTCTACCCGCATCTCTAGGACACAACATTGAGAGACCAGCTGGGTCGCCCCTAAGCTCTTCAAGGTAGGCCAGAAACAGGGCCCAGTAGTATCATTGTTCTGTGGAAACAGTGACGTCTTTGTTGTTCGTGTTCAGAAGACTTCCTGTGGTTATCATCTTTGCTGGTGTTACAGGTCTCAGAATGAAAACCTGTCGGCAGATAAGGATTCCTGTAAAGACAGGGGAATGAATGAGACAGGTGACGTTGCTTTTCTTGTCAGTTCAGTTCCTCTCTCGTCAGCATTTATTTGTCATTAAACAAAATATATATATTTTCCTCTTTTCACACTGTGTCAAAAATAAACAAAATGCATGAACATGTCATAGTCTTTCCCATTTTCAAATAAGCTACTTTTTCCCCCACATTTCGGAGCGAGCTGCGCACTGACTATGTTCTGTTTTGGCCCGCGCAGGGTGCGCGCGCCCTCCGCGGAGCCCCGCCTCCAGTGCGTGCGCGAAGAGTATGCCAGACGCTTTAAGCTGATCTGACGCCTAACCGGTCACACCAGGAGCAGTCTCTTCTCCTCAGCACTGGGCTCGGAGCTGCTGCTCCGGCCCCTCCCACCCTCACAAACTGCCTGGCAGCTCGGGATCAGCGTGCAGCACACTTGGAAAATAGAACAGAAGCTGAATCTATCGGTTCGGCGTGGCGTTGGCATGGCGCAGCGTGGCTTCAGCGTGGCATGTGGCCAGTGTGAACGGACTCACCTGTTAACAAGGACGCTGAAATGAAACTGTGTAGCTTTGGTGTGGGATTGGTGGGATTGGTGTGGGATTGGTGTGGGATTGGTGGGATTGGTGGGATTGGTGTGGGATTGGTGTGGGTTTGGTGGCATTGGTGTGGGATTGGTGTGGGATTGGTGGGATTGGTGGGATTGGTGTGGGATTGGTGGGATTGGTGTGGGATTGGTGGGTTTGGTGGGATTGGTGTGGGATTGGTGTGGGATTGGTGGGATTGGTGTGGGATTGGTGTGGGATTGGTGGGATTGGTGTGGGATTGGCGTATGGTGTGAACGTGCACTTAGTCCCCACTCACTTTTCAGCTGCAGCAGTTATATAACTCATTCTGTCGGTCCACAAAAAAATGCACCACCCTTTAGTGGGCACAGTTTTCAGTGCGCCCTCTATGGGCCGAGTCTGCCGAGAGCCCACAATGCCGACAGCCCACAAGCAGAAACAGCTGAGCGAGGCGGCATGCAGCGTGTCGGTGAACCGGCTGGAGCTAAACTCTCCCAGCCCCCACGCCTAAACCTAACCTCCTTCACGCCTAAACCTAACCTCCCCCAGACCCTAACCCTAAGCTCTCCCAGACCCTAACCCTAACCTCTCCCACCCCCCACGCCTAAACATTACCTCTCCCAGACCCTAACCCTAAATGTAACCTCTCCCACCCGACGCGTAAACCTAACCTCCCCCAGACCCTAACCCTAAACTTAACGTTGGGCGCTTGACGAGTTGGAAGTGAGAAATGTGTTGGGCTGTAGGCATTGTGGGCTGTCGGCACTGCGGGTGGTCGGCATAGTGAGCGGACCCCGTGATGCATATGATTGTACTTGTGCGTTTGATGTTGTGCATTTTGTGTTGAGTATTTTCATATTGTCAACTCTAGTAGCCTAGATGCCCTTTTGATGTGCTGTTGACTGGAAGAAATTATATCCGATTTGCCATTTTGACATTGCCTAAAATCGCCTATGAAGAGGAACGTTATAATCTTCCATCCGAACTAAATGAAGCCTGTCATCTGCTTCTGCTGCACAGGCAGAGGTGTGAGATTCATGTCACACTGTGCACACGTGTTAAAGGAAGGGTGCAGGCAGTAATCTGCCAAAGAAGTGACTCATTCTAGGTGTCAACTCAAACTCCCACGATGTTGATTGACCTTGATATGCTGAAGATCAATTAATTATTATAATTTTCATCTGAGCCCCGGTGTCCCCACCTCTTTTCAACACAAAGTGATGCCCTAAGGAGTGGTATAATTAAAAGAACAAAAGATCAGTTTAAAAAAAAGCTCAGAACAAACTAATGAGGGTCATCTTAATCTCAGTCCAAGAACGCACATTAACCCAAACCATTTTTTTTATATATATATTTTTATTAAGTTTTCAAAGATTCAAGCATTTTTACAATATAATTGAACACATTTTTTCTTGTTTCCCCGCCCCCATGTACCCCCCCTCCCCCCCAACCACCATTGTGCGGCAACGCCCAACGACAACACGACAAAAAGAAAATAGAACAAAACACACATGCCTACACACACACACACACACACACACACACACACACACACACAATAATACATTCATTAGGGATGCGCTATGACATTAACAGCAAATCACATCACCGTGCATCCCTACAAGAAACACTGTCCAAACAATAGTACCTGAAGCTGCCCTTCTTGCCATAAAGTCTATATGTGGTTGCCATATTTTTACAAAGTCCTGACTCTTGTCTTATATTATAGTATATTTTATCTAATGGAACATAGCTAGAGATTTCATTTAACCAATGTGATATTGTAGGAGTGTAATCGGATTTCCAATGGATTGCAATACACTTCTTTGCAGCAATCAAAGCAAGATCAATATATATTTTTTGAAATTCATTCCAAGGGTCCATATCGATTGTGCCTAAAAGACACTAGCGAGACGATTTTGCAATGTGAATGTTTAAACATAGTGCTATCGTGTCAATTACAGAGTTCCAAAATGTTAACAACAAATTACATGACCAAAACATATGGCAAAACTCCCCTTTCTGTTTTTTGCAGCGCCAGCATGTCAGGTTGTAAATGATGGTGTGATGTGTGGACCCAAATGCAGAGGAGAGAGAGACAGCAGACAAGGCAATGCAGACCAGACAGGCAAGGGTTTTGGAGAAAAATAGTCTTTACTGAAAAATACAAAATAACAAAACTCACTAGCCAGAGGCTAGGCTAAACTCGGGACCAATTGTTAGTTATTCAGAGCACAAAGAAGACGATACTTACCAACCAGGGGACAGAAAGACAATGATTCAACAGGGACCACACACTGAGACAATATATACACCAGGGAACATGGTCATCAGGAACAGCTGGGGAGGTAGGAACACAGGGGCAAACCGGGAGAGCTGATTGGTGGGGAGAACTCAGGTAATGGGGCAGACTAACAAGACACATAGGCAACAGGTGGGACATAGGCAACAGGTGGGAGGAATTAAGACTGACTAACAAGGGAACATGGGCAACAAGTGGGGAGAAGACAGACTAATACACATGGGAAAACCATAACAAACTCCTTTCTCTATAAAAGGTCCACTGAGTTTACTCCTCAGAATTCACACACATACAGCAGGCCACACCGTGCCCTGGGCGTTACACTGCCCCCTCCTTAGGAACGGCTTCCAGACGTTCCCCTGAAACACTGAGCAGGGTGGGCGGAGGGGGACCCGGAGGCGGGACACAAGAACCAGAGACCCGGATGGGGAAAGGGCAGAGCCGGCAACCTCAGGTGGACGACCTGGGGGCAGGCCAAACTGGCGGAGCAGGTCTGGCGGACGGCCAGGCCGACAGAGAAGGTCAGGGGGACCGGTGGCTCCTGTAGCACAGGAAGTCTGGGGGGCGCAGGAACCGGTGGCTCCCGTAGCACAGGACGTCTGCGGGGCGCAGGAACCGGTGGCTCCCGTAGCACAGGAAGTCTGCGGGGCGCCGGAACCGGTGGCTCCCGTAGCACAGGAACAGGCCGCACCAGGACCACGAGACCACGAGGAGCAGAAACTGGAGGCTCCCTAGCACTGGGCAGTGAGGGCTCTGTAGCACTGGGCAGTGAGGGCTCTGTAGCACTGGGCAGTGAGGGCTCTGTAGCACTGGGCCGTGAGGGCTCTATGACCCTGGGCAGTGAGGGCACTATGACCCTGGGCAGTGAGGGCACTATGACACTGAGCAGCGAGGGCACTATGACACTGGGCAGCGAGGGCACTATGACACTGGGCAGCGAGGGCACTATGACACTGGGCAGTGAGGGCACTATGACACTGGGCAGTGAGGGCTCTGTGACACTGGGCAGTGAGGGATCTGTGACACTGGGCAGGGAGGGCACTATGACACTGGGCAGTGAGGGCTCTATGACACTGGGCAGTGATGGCTTTATGGCACTGGGCAGTGAGGGCTTTATGACACTGGGCAGTGATGGCTTTATGGCACTGGGCAGTGAGGATTCTGTAGCACTGGGCCGTGAGCTAGGGTTAGGTTTAGCTTGAGGGGCCCTACCTACCTGGGGACTAGCTAGCTGGGGGCTGGGTTGCTGCATCTTACCCTTGTGGCTCGACTGACGCTGAGGCCTGGCTTTGCGCCTCAGCTCGGGTGACATGAGGCTCAGGGGACCACCCCGAGCCAGGCGGGTACCCCTGTAAAGTTCCAGGTCAGGCTGTTTGTGAGACTGGGACCTGGCCAGCTGGGAGCTAGCTAGCTGCTGAGAGCAACGGGCTGCCTCTTGTGCTTGTGCCAAGTCTTGGGCCGAGACGGAGACTTGGGAGTGTGAGTGCAGATATTTTTGCAGTCTAGCCTTGACAATATCCAGGTGGGGGACAAAGTGACTCACCCATGGCCTCTCCTTCAACCAGCACTGCTGGGCTGTGATGTCCTCCATCCACGATGCTTGGGAGATGGCGAGGAGAGGCCATGAGCTGAGTCACTGTCTGGTCAAAGGCTTCGACCTTGTCCATGAAAAGATGTCTCTCTGCTGGGTCCATCTTTTTATGGTTGAATCATTCTGTCAGGTTGTAAATGATGGTGTGATGTGTGGACCCAAATGCAGAGGAGAGAGAGACAGCAGGCAAGGCAATGCAGACCAGACAGGCAAGGGTTTTGGAGAAAAATAGTCTTTACTGAAAAATACAAAATAACAAAACTCACTAGCCAGAGGCTAGGCTAAACTCGGGACCAATTGTTAGAGTTATTCAGAGCACAAACAAGACAATACGTACCAACCAGGGGACAGAAAGACAATGATTCAACAGGGACCACACACAGACTGAGACAATATATACACCAGGGAATCATCAGGAACAGCTGGGGAGGTAGGAACACAGGGGCAAACCGGGAGAGCTGATTGGTGGGGAGAACTCAGGTAATGGGGCAGACTAACGAGACACATAGGCAACAGGTGGGAGGAATTAAGACCGACTAACAAGGGAACATGGGCAACAAGTGGGGAGAAGACAGACTAATACACATGGGAAAACCATAACAAACTCCTTTCTCTATAAAAGGTCCACTGAGTTTACTCCTCAGAATTCACACACATACAGCAGGCCACACCGTGGCCTGGGCATTACACAGCACAAAAAGGACATTTCATTATTCATTTTATAAAGTTTTACTGGTGTATAATAAGTTCTATGCAAAATTTTAAAAAGAAGGAGTTTGTGCCTCATATTGTAACAACACTTATGAACTTTAAAACAAAAGAAAGACCAGTCCTCTTTACTTATATCCATGTCTAAATCCTTTTCCCATTTACACCTCGTAGCATCTGTACTTGTAGACAAACATTCAAGCAAAGATAAATAAACCAAACCATTTTCAAGAGTTGAATTGGCTCCCTGTTGAAGGTAGATAGTTCAACAGTTAAAATGTATTATGGTCTATGTTAAGACAGATTTGTGAATAAAAAAATACAAAGATACAGCCACATTTCAGTTTTCCGGCGTCAAACAAGGGGATGTTATGTCCCCAACACTGTTTTCAATCTTTGTCAATGATTTAGCCCTTCAAATTAAGGCATGCAACAGGGGAATTAAAATTGACGACCAGATTGTGAGCATATTACTGTACGCACATGATATAGTCTTGCTCGCTGAGCATGAAAACGACATGCAGATCATGCTGAACATTGTTGCTGATTGGTGCAGGAAATGGAGACTTTTGGTGAACCAAGACAAAACACAAATAGTACATTTTAGACCCACATCAAAAGTGAGGAGCCCTTTTGTATTTAACTTTGGTTCTATAGTACTTTCATATACGGAACACTATAAATATCTAGGCTTGACGCTAGATGAGCATATGACCTTTAAGGAGGGAGTCAATGTCCTAGCTCAATCTGCGGGAAGAGCATTGGGTTCTGTACTAAACAAAGTTAAACACTGCGGTAATCTAGGTTTTCATACTTATACACAATTGTATTCCTCATGTGTCTGTCCGGTGTCAGATTATGCTTCTGGTGTTTGGGGTTCCCGTGAACACCCGAGCTGTAACTCTGTACATCACAGAGCCATCCGATATTTTCTAGGAGTCCATAAACTCACTCCAGTTTTGGCCATTAGTGGTGATATGGGTTGGGAGCCCCCAAACATCAGACACAAAGTTCAAATGCTCCGACTCTGGAATAGACTGGTGAGAATGTCTGACCAGAGATTAACTAAAAAGATCTTCAACTGGGACATTGCTCATGGTCATCCATGGGCAAATGAACTGAAAGCCTTGTTTTACTCAAACAATCTGTCATTTATTTTTCATAACAGGTTAATCTGTGACACACGTGGGACTATGAATAACATGTTTATGCTGTACAAAGACAAATGGTCTGCCGACCTATGGCATAAACCAAAACTAAGAACCTATCGCCTCATAAAAGATAGTTACTGTGTGGAACCATATGTGAAATTTGACTTAAACAGACGAAAAAGATCTCTGTGTGCACAGTTACGCTCGGGGACTCTTCCCTTAGCACTAGAAACTGGTAGACTCAAAGCTACCCCTGAAGAAGATAGACTTTGTCTAGTATGTGAACTACAGGAAATTGAAAACGAGATTCATTTCTTGTTCTACTGTACAGCTTATGATGAGGCAAGGGTTGTACTTTTTAGTAAAATGTCTTCAACTTATGCTGACTTTTTTGAGTTGGACGACTATGAGAAATTCGAGCTATGTTTTAAAAAAGGTATCTTTTTCACTGCAAACTTTATCTGCCAGGCTTGGGAGCAAAGACAAAACATTTTGTTTGGAGAATGATGTACGGATCTGTTTTTGGGGGTCTGAGCAATATGTTGCTCCGCCTCTTATGTTTTAAATGTATTGGTGCTGTGACGTTTTTATTGTATTGTTTTATACATTGTTCTTACTGCTGTATTCTCTGTGTGTCCTGCAAGCCCTTGTGGGCTGGGCACAGCAATGTGTATGACACCTTAATAAATCAATCAATCAATCAATCTATCCTGGTGTTTGATGCACATGTGGACATGTGTGAGGCTGTGGCCTGTTACTGTATTGCCAGTTAGCCTATATTTCTGTTTGCTGTGTTTGATGCACAGAGGATATAATGGCTGGCCAGAAACACAAGAATGGAGAGAAGAGCATCACACACGTCAGGAGGAGGAGCAGCAGAGCTGAGGAGTATAGCTGCTAGTCCTCTCATGTGGTTCAGGTAAGGTGTGGACAACAAAGTCATGGGCATCTCAAACCAATATCAGATTCCCATCTCGCAATTGCTGTGTTTGCACGAGGCATGCAATATGCTGTAATTCTCTCCATGCGCAATTTGAATATATCTCACAATAACATCACATCATATTCCTGTTAAAAACATCTGTGATTTGATGCAATTTGGGTTTTTTGTTGACTGGGAAATAGAAACGTGTTTGTAGCGGGGAAACGGCGGTGACAAAAGAAAATATGAGAGGATTTAGAGTGGACTCACTCGTACGGAGGACAGAGAGAGATGGAGCGAGCTTGTTGACAGATCGTCTGTGGTGCCAATGACCCTCCGGGTTATGGGATAGGTGAAGGTGAATAGTCTATTGCAAGTAGGCTACAATGTCCATTGTCCAACAAGTTTTATCAATTCATTTCCCTCTGCGATGTGATAAAAGTTTCTCAGTGAATTATAGTTGATTGCCTCACTGAATTATCTGCTAATACCCAATTTTAGCAGCAGAATGTGATGTCCTGGCGTGGCACATCCGTGCGTAATGACAACCAAAAGGAATTACTCTGCACTGCACTGTGCAGCACAGAGATTATGGTGCGCTCAAGCGCAGCAGGGTATTTTAGCGCGTAAGAGGTGCTTTTCAAAGCTCTTAGCACAAAGTAATTGTGCGCATGCTGATGATAGGAGAATGCCATCTGTCCCCACATTTTTGCGCCGGAACGCCTGGTTTGGCATGTGGCACGCCTACCCCTGTACAATTATAACAGGCATGCGCTTGTGGACGCCCCCAATTTGCATTGCGCGCAGCGTTAAACCAGCGTAAGCGCTAAATTACCGCTTTTGTGACGATATGGCCCAACGGCTTCTCTTCCTGACATTGTTATACAGGGCAGTCAGATCAAATTAGTGTACCAGTTGAAGTACCTAGACCTTTTAACTGATGATTGTCTATCTTTTAAATCTGGTCATAAAACGGACCCCAAAAATTATAGACCCATTAGCATATTACCCATATTTTCCAAAGTAATAGAAAAATGTATAACTAATCAATTAATTAATCATTTAAATAATAGTCACAAGCCCCTGCATCCTATGCAATTTGGTTTTCGCTCTCATCACTCAACAGAGTCTGCCACCTTACTTTTTTTGGAAAAGACAAAGTGCTTTTTAGACAAATATAAATTTGTGTCTTGTGTATTTCTAGACCTCAGAAGAGCATTCGATACTGTCAACCATGAAGCCCTTCTAGCTAAACTTTCCCACTTTAACTTCTCCACGACAGCCATCTTGTGGATGAAATCCTATCTCTCAGATAGAAAACAGTGTGTAATGGTAAAGGGTGTTAAATCTCCCTATATAGAATGTACTACAGGACTGCCTCAGGGTTCCATTTTTGCACCTATATTATTTTCACTTTATATTAATGATTTACCAGATGTATGCCCTAGTATGAACACCTTAATGTACGCAGATGACGCAGTAATCTTCACTCCATCCAAAACTATGGAAGAAGCCTCTTAACACCCTCTCTGTAGCCATGACTCAAATTCAGGTCTGGCTCGAAAAATCTTATCTTGCATTAAACACCAAAAAAACAGTGGCTATGGTTTTCTCGAAAAAACCCATCTTAAACCCACATCTTAACATCCTTGTGGGAGGGGTGGAGATAGAAACTGTGGATGAGTTTAAGTATCTAGGGCTCACTTTGGACTCCACACTCTCTTTCAAGAGTCATATTAAAAGGGTATCGAACACTCTAAAATTCAATCTCTGCAATTTTAGGCAGATTAGAGCATCTCTGACTGACAGTGCGGCTCTAACCTTTCTTCACTCAATGATTTTTGCACATATAGACTACTGCCTCACGAGCTGGTCCTTCTCAGGAGCAACCACCTTGAAGTCCATCGAGTCTCTATATAAAAAGGCCCTGAAAATTTTGGATAAGAAACCTATATCTTACCACCATTGCAATATACTTCTAAAGTATAAGCTCCTCAGCTTCGACAATTATAGAAAATTTAAAATTGCTTGTATGATTTATAAGGTTCTTCATGGGCTAGCACCACCTCTTTTAGAATGCTTTATCAAACGGAGAGCTACCCAGAACATCACGCGAAGCTCGTCGAGAGGCGACTGTGAACTACCTCTGAGATGGTCCTCTATCGGACAAAATGTTTTGTCCTATGGGGGCAGCAAACTATGGAATAGCCTACCAATGTCAGTCAGAGAGAGTAGCAGCTTTCACACCTTTAAGGGGCTGTTAAAGTCATGGCTCAGATCAAATCAAACCTGCGATCACATTTAAACCTTTTTGTTTTATGTGTTGTTTTTGTATGTCCTTGAAAGTCCTGTGTCCACCTTGGTTAATATCCCTAATGTTCCCTGTTTTTGTTTCATTTGTGTTGTTTGTGTTTACCCTATGTGTATGTATGTGTCATTTACATTGCTGTATGTGTATGAATGCCCTACGTATGCACTAATTTTCTTATTTCTTCTTTTAAACTTTTCTGTACCTCACCTGTCGAGGGACTGCGGATGGAAATTAGCTAAGGCTATAATCCGGCACATTTACATGAAAATGTTCATTAATGTTGCACTGTCCCTGAAATAAATAAATAAATAAAAAAATAAAACTCCACATTGAAAATGTTGTAAAGAAACTGAAGCTTAAGCTACGTTTTTATTTTAGAAATAAACCCAGCTTTTCCTATGTTGCCAGGAAGAAATTGGTTGAGGCCACTTTCCTTCTGTTGCTTGATTACGGTGATCTGATGTACATGCATGCCTCTCGCCCACAGTGGAGTAATTTTTAAAATGGTTGACTAAACTTTGCTGTTGTGTTGACAATCAATTTCAGTTTTGATATGTTTTCTGTACATTTTTGGGCACATGTTGGAACATGAGCAAGAATGAGCAAATAACATGGGCTGAAGAATAATACATTTGTGTGGCCAGTGTGAGTAACCAAATGAACAACAAGCCCCGCCTCTTTCTTTTAAAAACCCCTCACCACAGCTCAGTTATAATATTATTATATATATTATTAATAACAACAGGGCATAATTTACTAGTTAATTTAAAGACATTGTTTAGGTTCCTGTTCTGTTATCAACATAGGAATATACATCACTTGTTATCTCTGGTGTTTGTTTCAGGCTGGATCCGTGTCTCGGTTTCTGCCTCTCAGACTGTGGAGGTCCAGCCTGGTTTGGAGAAGTCACGTTGATGTGCACCAACATTTCCACTTATCCCACTCACTCAGAGTGGTTCAGACAGGTCAACAGATCTGAGCCCTGCTGCATCTCCTCTCTGTACAGCTCTGATGCAACTGTTTGGTTCTGTGATACTTTTGAGAATGGCAGATTTAAAATGAGATCCAATGTCTCCACTCTCTTTCTCACAATCAAGCAGGTGGATTTATCTGACACTGGGCTTTATTTCTGTGGGTTTTTCCAGCATGTATACACAGTCAATGTCAATGCAACATTTTTAAGGGTTCAAGGTAAGATTGTCATACATTGTTGTCTGTCTTTTTGTTCCAGTTCATCTACTGTACAATGTATGTCTTTCACGATACTTATCTCAAATGTATCCTCAGAGTAGCCGTAAGACAATAGACAAAAACTGTAATGTGTGATCTATTTCATCATTGTTTTTTTAAAGGGAAAAACGACGTTGATGATGAACGGGATGACATGTCTAAAAGTAAGATTCTCCCTCCTTCTCATAAAGATTTATTTTACTGAACATTGTTGAAGATACACTCAGTTTTGGCAATTTTAGCATTTGCCAGGTCTAAAATGACAAAAGGGACAGTTTAATTTACAGTTTAAGTCTAATTTAATAATCTTATTCTTGCAGAACCTGATGGAATAACAAGCCTGGCTTCTGTGATCCTGGGTTGTGTGATTGTTTTCCTCATTATGGTCATCGTCGGCCAGTTTCTCAAAATCAGACAACTTCAGACAGGTACTTTCTGAAAAATATCTGTCATATTTTGTTGCATTCAATTTTAAGTTGTGTCAATCAGACAAATCCAAAACCAAAATGCATCGAAAACAGTAACATCTTTGGACAATAATAATTAACTGACTATATTGATTATCTCTGGTGACCCCT
The DNA here is from genome assembly GCF_964638095.1 of Poromitra crassiceps. Taxonomy (NCBI): domain Eukaryota; kingdom Metazoa; phylum Chordata; class Actinopteri; order Beryciformes; family Melamphaidae; genus Poromitra; species Poromitra crassiceps. The sequence continues at coordinate 18,316,235 of NC_139628.1, read as the reverse complement.
GTTTCAATCCACGGGGTCAGTGTTGACATAGTGGAGGATTACAAGTACCTTGGAGTGTACATTGACAATAAACTGGACTGGGCTAAGAACTCTGATGCACTCTACAAGAAGGGGCAAAGCCGTCTTCAACGTCTCGGTGTCTTTCAACGTCTGCCGGACCATGCTGAGGATGTTCTATGAGTCGGTAGTGGCTAGTGCCTTCCTGTATGCTATTGTGTGCTGGGGCAGCAGGCTGAAGGCAGCGGACGCCAACAGACTCAACAAACTGATCCGTAAGGCCAGGGACATTGTGGGGCTGGAGCTGGGCTCTCTGACAGCGGTGTCGGAGAAGAGAACGCTGTCCAGGCTACGCTCCATCATGAGCAATGACTCTCACCCACTCCACGGTGTGCTAGTCAAACACAGGAGCACGTTCAGTGAGAGGCTGATCCCACCCAGATGCAATAAGGAGAGGCACAGGAAATCATTCCTGCCTGTGGCCATTGGACTCTTTAACGCCTCACTTAAAAGAGCACCTCGGAGACACTCAGTCTCCCGATAGGTTAACACGTTGAGTGCCATAGCCGAGATATCTCGTCTTACATAATCCAACGGTTAAGTGCCATAGACGAGCTATCTCGTCTAACATAAACATTTTTTTTTTGACGGTGGGACATCAATCAACCCCTTTTACGTCTTCTATATCACTATTGGAGGTAGAGAATGTGTATAATCTATTTTACCGACCACTAAGTGGCGACAGTTCTCTCCAGACAGAGACAGAGAGAAAGCCACAGCCACGGGACCCGTGGCTGTGGCTTTCCGTGCTGGAGAAAGCATTCTAATTTTCAAGGAAATAGCTGGGCGTTTTTTTGACGGTGCTACGTGGATCAATGCCCCCCGCGTCTCCTATGGAGATATTGGAAGTATTGAATGTGTATAATCTATTTTACCGACCAGCTAGGTGGCGACGGTCCTCTCCCGACAGAGATAAAGTCAACCAAAAGCAGCCGCCTCCCGCGGAAATGGCTTGGCGATTTTACAGTCAGAAACGAACGAGCCTCATTCTCATACTGTAGGCGGGGACGCTTTCGGCTGCTGCGGTGGGGGGTTCCAGAAATGGACTGGGTGAGCAGCATAAAGCCTAGAGTCGCACGGGGCTTCATCGGGGCTCTCAAACCCAAGAGACAGTGAGACCTATCCACACTCGCTGCCAGGGAGAGAGGCTGCTCAAACTCGCTGCTCAAACTCCCAGCAGCAGAGCACTCCGCAGCACAGACGGAGGGAGGAGTTTGGAGACACACACACACTCTCAGAGAGAGAGAGAGAGAGGAGAGAGAGAGAGAGAGAGAGAGAGAGAGAGAGAGAGAGAGAGAGAGAGAGAGAGAGAGAGAGAGAGAGAGAGCACACAGAGTGGGAGACAAGGGCACCCATAATCACAGGCACGTGAGGTGGTTCTAAAAATCCATTTATCTCCAAACTCTCTGAAAATCTCTGAAACCATGCTGTACTCAACGGCTAATATCTACATAACTACTAACTCTGCAAACTAACTCTTTTAGACAGAGAAAGCACACATTCTATTAGTTATTTTTAGATGATTGGTGTTCACGAATTCTTAACAGAAAATAATCCTCGGCTCTTGTAAAATGAGCCAGAATCCTCAAAAAAAAACCTGGCACAACTTACCTACAGGATTGAAAAAATGGCTGGCACTCAATGTGTTAACTGTGCCTTAGCTGAGCCACATGTAATGGGCAAGCTGACTTAATATAATTCCAGTGTGCAATAACTGCAATTTGACACGTACTGTACATTCTACTTTATTATACTTTACTCTACTTACTCTACTTTATTTTAGTTTACTCTATTGCATTTTACTTATTGTACTGACTGTTTAAGTTTAGGGAGATACTGTGTGATACTGTGTTATGCTATGTGTGTTCTGAGTGCGAGCTGCTGTAACTTGTCCCAATTTCCCCCCGGGGATCATTAAAGTCTTTCTGATTCTGATTCTGATTCTGATTCTGTTATTTAGTTGCTAAAGAAGAACTGCAGCCACGAAGGAATCCAATTATAAGATTTATTTTTAAATGTTATGGTTAAAATATGCTGGAATCACTTAAGTCATGATTATATGACTAAAGCGGCCCTATCTTGGTACAGGCAATATCCCCTATTTGCGCTTGCACACCTGTTTGCGCGTGCCTTAAGGCAGGGAAGATTTCAGTCCACTGTCCAGGTGTTATGCCGAGTTTTGCACCCTCGCCCAGCAGCAGCTAAACGCATCCCCACCTCATGGGAGCATATTGTAATGATTTATACAGAAACATAACTGTTTAAAAGTGATATAATTGTCTGGTAGATGTGACCTCCCTGTTTTTAAGTTAAAACAGACCAAAAATGCAATTACTCGCGGGGGAGCATAACTCGTCACAACAATAGGCGCAACCGTAGATTAGAGGCATGCCAAATCATTTATGCACGGCGCAAACGGGATTTGGGCGGTGTTAACCACCAGAATTATTCACAAGTGTGGCCTGGCAATGCCTGGGCGTTACATCAATCAGATTCCTGTCTCGCATGTAATACAGTTTGCGTGAGGCATGCTGTAATTCTCCCAATGCGTAATTTGGATAGTGTAGTGTGGTGCTTCCATAGACAATTCAGGATCACATTGCACTTCACATGAGACATAGCCCAGCAAGCACGGACGGACCCGGACGAATCGAGAGAGCCCAATCGGGGCCAGCTCAAGTCATATCATGACGAGTCAGATCTGGCCCAGATTATCACTGTATCACTATCCAACTCATTTCACTCACCACTGAAACTAAATGGTTGCAATCAATCACGTATTTCTCAGTCTGGGCTATTTTTTATCCAAAATCCGAGTGATCAGCACTTGCATGTGGACAATCTGATGATTAACAAACTGTTTATTCGTGGAGGTGGGACTACGAGGAGATGAATTGCGGGGAAATCCTGCAATTGTCTCACTTGCTTATCGTGTTGCCAGATTGTTTTGAAAGAGAGAAAATACACTGCAAGGTGTAAACTATACATTTGTCCACTCTGGATTCAAACTAAATCTTCCTTTTCTACTCGTCTCTTTTTAGAGCACGCCATGTGAAATTACTTATATCTCTCGTATTTCTCTGAGTGTCTCTTGCCTCTCTTCTGTCCGTGTGTCCGAGAGCCTGCCCACCACAGGCGATACATTCACATGGAGTTACCTTCGCCCAGCTGTTTGGCCCCGCTGGTCTCTTGCTGCTGCAGCTTGGTTGGCTGCCTTGCTGTGTTTCCGTTTTGCATTGGTCTACTTTGAATTTGGCCCCTCCTCTCGTCTTGTCGTTTGCGATGCGGACATCGCCAAGTATGCCAGCAAAATTTGCAAGGTGATGAGTGGCTGACAGCAGCGACGAGAGGTGGGGCCTATTTAACATCGACCAATTGAAGACGGAAATACAGCAAGGCAGTCAACCAAGCTGAAACAGCGGGGCAGGGCTTGACAGGGCGATGGCGAGTCCATGTGAATTTATCACTTGTAGTGGGCATTAGGCGTCACTCTCGCAGCAGCACTGGGAAGCCAGAGGCAGGCAACCTCAATTAATGTGATAGTGTATATTTTGTACTCAGCACTTTTCACTTAGCCATGTAGAGCCATGTAGAGCTCTAACTCAGTTTCTCACTTTGCATTGTGTTTATATTTTAATATGTTTTGTTGCACTATGCTACTTTTTACCTCTATTAGGACTACCTCTCTGCATACTTGCACTTTGTTTTGTGTTTACATTTTAACACGTTGAGTGCCAAGGACGAGATATCTCGGCTTACATAAACATTTTTTTTTTTTGACGGTGGGACATCGATCAACCCCTTTTACGTCTCCTATACCAATATTGGAGGAAGAGAATGTGTATAATCTATTTTACCGACCAGCTAGGTGGCGACAGTGCTCTCCAGACAGAGAGAAAGCCGAGCAAAAAACAGCCGCGGGTCCGCGGGAGAAAGCCATTCTAATTTTCAAGGAAATAGCTGGGCGAAAACGCTTTCGATTTCACACACACACACACACACACACACACACACACACACGCGCGCGCGCGCACACACACACACTCGAGTACCTTTGAGCATAAATAAGACCAGAATCGCAAAAGCTTCTTCAAAGCTCTCAGCCGACACCTCAAGAAACGAACGAGCCCGTTTTACAGTAATCCAGACTGCCCGAGAGCGGCCGCGGAGCCAGCAGGAGCCAGCAGCAGCAGCACAGACGGAGGGAGGAGTTTGGAGACACACACACACACACACACACACACACACACACACACACACACACACACACACACACACACACACACACACACACACACACAATACAGTATACAGACTTGCCCAAGGGCACCCATAATCACAGGCACGTGAGGTGGTTCTAAAAATCCATTTATCTCAAAACTCTCTGAAAATCTCTGAAACCATGCTGTACTCAACGGCTAATATCTACATAACTACTAACTCTACAAACTAACTCTTTTAGACAGAGAAAGCACACATTCTATTAGTTCTTTTTAGATGATTGGTGTTCACGAAGTCTTAACAGAAAAGAATCCTCGGCTCTTGTAAAATGAGCCAGAATCCTAAAAAAAAAAACTGGCAGAACCTACCTACAGCATTGAAAAAAGGGCTGGCAGTCAATGTGTTAAATATGTTTTTGCTGCACTGTTACTTTTTACCCCTATCAGGACTCTAAGCCTATATCATCGGGCAGGGGGACAAGCAATGGAAATCAGTCCTGTGACTGCAATTGTCATGCATTTACATTTTTTTTAAATGTTCATTAATGTACACCTGTCCCCTATCGAACAAATAAACGAAGAAAAAAAAAAATTGACTGAGTAGATTCACATGTGATGATTTACATTTATGCAATTGGTCTGTTAGCTTCCTGCCTGATGAACCAGTACCGCAAAGGCTAGAAAAGTGTGCGCCGGTTAAAATAGAAACGTGCTGTGAAAATGTAACAATTCTCAATAATTTGTAGGTTATAGGGCTGGGTTCAGATAGGACGGCATCTGGGTCCGGACCTGGACCGCAATCCGCAGTCCGCCTTTTGGGGCTGGCTGTCTATATAGCCTACCAACCTGGGCACCCAGAAGAAGCGGCCGAGGACGAGCCCCAGGCATCCGCTGGTGAGCCTTATTAAAGGCAGTTCAGGGAGGTAATGGCCAGGGCCGTGGAGAAGTTGGGCATCGTCTGGGCCGAGCCCCCTCCCCCCCCTAGCTCCCTACTGCGTGGATGGTTTTTCCAGCCTCCCTCCGGTCAGCCTCAACCGTCACATGCCGCTGTGTCTGGACGTACTGTCCCGTACGTCCGGCCATGTGGTCGGCTTTGGATGGCGAGCCCGACCTGGGCTACGCGGCCATGCCACCACTGGAGGCGGCGGTGGCCCACTTGTCCCCATCCCTCAACAGGCCTCAGCTTCCCTCCAGGGCCTGCCAGGCGACGGCTAAGCTGGCCGAGAAGTTGTATCCGGCGTCCGGCAGCGATGGCCAACAACCTGGCCATCCTCCAGGGTTATCAGGCGGCCCTACTGGCAGACCTGCAAGGCACCTCCACTCTGGAGGCCTATATAGTCCTGCGAATGGCGGAGTGCGTGGCGTTGAACGTCGGGGAGGTCATGGCCTTCTCCGTCGTCACCCACCGCCACCTCTGGCTGAACCTCACTCAGCTCACCGAGCCTGAGAAGAGGAGGCTGCTGAACGCGCCTGTCTCCCTGTCTGGCCTCTTCGGGCCATCGGTGGAGAACATGGCCCAGCAGCTGAAGAGGCAGCGGCTGGATTTGGCGGCTGTGAGATCCCTCATGCCACGTAGGCAGCGGGCTCCACGCCACCCACCGGCCGGGCAGGACCGGGCTTGGGGCCACTCTTCGGGGTCCGCCCAGTCCCCGGCGCCGCGTCCTCGGGCAAGGGGCCCCATCCAAGGCGCGGGCTGCCCACTGGCGGAGAGCCTGAGCGCCCCCGCCACAGGGTCCTCATGGACTCCGCGTGCACTCCGGCTGCAGCCGCAACAGCACCGCCAATACCTGCGCCAGGGCAACTGCCACACAGGCCGCTCCGAGCGCAGCCACTAGGCCAGGCCACACTTAGCCTGCCTTCCTCAGGGGAGGGGGGGAAGTGAGCCCACCAGCGTCTGTGCCCAGTGCCCGACGTCGCCATTGAGCTCTCAAGAGGCCTATGCCTCCAGAGTGCCCCCGACCGGCGAAAGCGGCCCGGCTAGGGGGCGAGCCCACCGCAGTCTGTGCGTCTGCCTGACGTGAGTTTGGAGCCCGTGTCTGTAACACCCCGGGACGCACAGCGTGCGAGCTTCACTCCCCCCACGTCCTCCCCCACCCATCCCACCCCCCGTCCCGACACCGGGTCACGCCCCCGCCCCGGCCATGGCCCTGGCACAAATGCCGCACCATCGTCCTACGCGAGACCGTCATTATCCAGCAGGATCTCTGCTTGGAAGCGGTTGTGCTCCTCCTGAAGTCCTCTTATCAATTTTCAGCTTGTTCAGCTCAAGGAACCCCGGAATATTGTCTGTCTGTATTTTTAGTCATCAGACTGATAGACTTTGGGTTCCCAGATTGATAACCCACTGGTAAGTCAATTGTGTGGATGAAAAATCCAACAATACAGCAGCATTCCATTTTTCTAACCTGGGTGTTTGTAAGCACATGGGGACGTGCAGCACGTCTTTATGCCCCTTGTATTCATCCACTACAGAGATGAACAGCACTAACTGAGTTAGCAAGGTGTCAACCACAGGAAGCTGGTCTTCAGCTCTCTGCATCGTAACCACACAACAGCTTCACTGTTTCCACAGAGCAGAAATGATATCACTTTATCAGAAACATGTCTTTGCTTTGACAACAGATGCATCATGTCAACACTAAACACATCACACAACCTCATTTCACTCACTCCAGCAAATATAACGAGTTATTAAAGGTTTAGCATTTGGCTCAAACATCAAAGTCTGGACAGACATGGATGCCGACTGCTCACTTGTTGGTGGAGGCATATATCCATGGTACGGTCGTTCTAGTTTAAACAAGTTTTGATATGATTTATGATTTATGTCCATTTTTCAGCACATGAGCACAAATGATCAAATAAAATGGGCTGGAGAATAATACATTTGTGAAGCCCCGCCTCTTTCCACTGAAACGCCCTCACCACAGCTCAGTTATATTAAGAGCCATTGCAGCATACAGTCATACGCACAATGATGAGCTACACATTGGTAACAGCGTTACTTCTCTGCAGCCTGAGTAAGTACTGGTATTATATTATTCTCAATACTAACTGCATCACTTCCCATCAAAGTAAATTGAAAAAGTTATTAAAATTAATGAATTAATGAATTTCTTATTATGTTACTTTAAAATGTTTCAGGCTGGATCCGTGTCTCGGTTTCTGCCTCTCAGACTGTGGAGGTCCAGCCTGGTGGAGAAGTCACGTTGATGTGCACCAACATTTCCACTTATCCCATTCACTCAGAGTGGTTCAGACAGGTCAACAGATCTGAGCCCTGCTGCATCTCCTCTATGAAAAACTCTGATACATCTGCTTGGTTCTGTGATGGATTCCAGAATGGCAGATTTGAAATGAGATCCAATGTCTCCACTCTCTTCCTCAAAATCAAGCAGGTGGATTTATCTGACACTGGGCTTTATTTCTGTGGGTTTTACAAGAACCGTTTATACACAGTCAATGTCAATGCAACATTTTTAAGGGTTCAAGGTAAGATTGTCATACATTGTCTGTCTTTTTGTTACAGTTCATCTACTGTACAATGTATGTCTTTCACGATACTTATATCTCAAATGTATCCTCAAAGTAGCCGTAAGCCAATAGACAAAAACTGTAAAGTGTGATCTATTTCATCATTGTCATATTTTTTTAAAGGGAAAAGCGACGTTGTTGACGAACGGGATGACACGTCTAAAGGTAAGATTCTCCCTCCTCATAAAGATTTATTTTATTGAACATTGTTTGAAGATACACTCAGTTTTGTCAATTTTAGGTCTAAAATGACAAAAGGGACAGTTTTAATGAGTCTAATTTAATAATCTTATTCTTGCAGAAATTGATGGAATAACAAGTGTGTCTTCTGTGATCCTGGGTTGTGTGACTGTTTTCCTCATTATGGTCATCGTCGGCCAGTTTCTCAAAATCAGACAACTTCAGACAGGTGCCTTCTGAAAAATATCTGTCATATTTTGTTGCATTCAATTTTAAGTTGTGTCAATCGGACAAATCCAAAACCAAAATGTATCGAAAACAGTAACGTTTTTGGACAATAATTTTATTATGTTTGTTATGTTATTTAGTTGCTAAAGAAGAACTGCAGCCACGAGGAAATGAGGTGAATCCAATTATAAGATTTATTTTTAAATGTTATATGGTTAAAATATGCTGGAATCACTTAAGTCATGATTATATGACTAAAGGGGCCCTATCTTGGTACAGGCGATATCCCCTATTTGCGGTTGCGCACCTGTTGGCGCGTGCCTTAAGGCAGGGAAGATTTCAGTCCGCTGTCCAGGTGTTATGCCGAGTTTTGCACCCTCGCCCAGCAGCAGCTAAACGCATCCCCACCTCATGGGAGCATATATTGTAATGATTTATACAGAAACATAACTGTTTAAAAATTATATAATTGTTTGGGTAGACGTGACCTCCCTGTTTTTAAGTTAAAACAGACCAAGACTGCAATTACTCGCAGGGGATAACTCGTCACAACGGGCACAAACGCAGATTAGAGGCATACCAAATCATTTATGCACGCCGCAAACGGGATTTGGGTGGTGTTAACCACCAGAATTATTCACAGGTGTGTCCTGGCAATGCCTGGGCATTACAATCAAACCAGATTCCTGTCTCGCACTGTAATACAGTTTGCGTGAGGCATGCTGTACTTCTCCCCATGCGTAATTTGGATAGGTGTAGGCCTATTGACTGTACAGTATATATTATCCCTATCTCATAACGACACCATCACATCATATACCTGTTAACACATTGAATGCCAGCCATGTTTTCATTCCTGTAGGTAAGTTGTGCCAGGGGTGTTTTTGACGATTCTGGCTCATTTTAGAACAGCCGAGGATTCTTTTCTGTTAAGAATTCATGAACACCAATCATCTAAAAATAACTAATAGAATGTGTGCTTTCTCTGTCTAAAAGAGTTAGTTTGCAGAGTTAGTAGTTATGTAGATATTAGCCGTTGAGTACAGCATGGTTTCAGCGTCTGGAAATTTATTCAGAGATAAATGGCTTTTTGTGAAACAGTCACTTTAACCATTCATTTTTGGCATCAGTAAGACCGTCAGACATTCTAAACAATAGTTTTGAACAGTAATTTCCTCCATAACAACAGGAAACACCCCTCTCATTCAAACTCCTCCCTCCGTGTGTCTTCTCCTCCTTCCTCCTAACAGCGGGCGTGTCAGAAGCGCGTTGTGCTGCCTGCCTGTCTGTCTGCGTGCCTGCCTGCCTGCTTGCCTGCGTGCGGGGACGAGTCTGAAATGGATTACTGTAAAATCGCCAAGCCATTTCCTTGAATGGCTTGCTCCCGCGGTGTGTGTGTGTGTGTGTGTGTGTGTGTGTGTGTGTGTGTGTGTGTGTGTGTGTGTGTGTGTGTGTGTGTGTTCGCGCGTTGCCCCCGCGGCTCTGGGGGGAAGAGATCTCTGTCCGTTCTGTGTGTGTGTCCGGGCTTCTGACTGTAAAATCGCCAAGCCATTTCCGCGGGAGGCGGCTGCTTTTGGGTCCCGTGGCTGTGACTTCTCTCGGTCTCTGTCGCCACTTAGTGGTCGGTAAAATAGATTACACACATGCTCTTGCTCCAAATAGTTATCTCGAAGATGTAAAAGGGGTTGATTGATGTCCCACCGTCAAAAAAAAAAAATGTTTATGTAAGACGAGTTAGCTCGTCCTTGGCACTTAAGCGCTGGATTATGTAAGACGAGTTAGGTCGTCTCTGGCACTTAATGTGTTAAAAACATCTGCGTTTTGATGCAATTCGGGTTATTTTGTTGACTGGGGTGGGACAATAGAAACGTGTTTGCAGCGGGTAAACGGCGCAGACCTCACAAATTAATGTGGTGGTTACCTAATTTCAGCAGTAGAATTTGATGTCCTGGGGTGGCACGTCCGTGCGTAATGACGTTTCTGCACTGGGCCGATCAAGCGCAGCGAGTGTTTTAGCGGCTAAGAGGTGCTTTTCAAAGCTCTTAGCGCAAAGTAATTGCACGCTGCTGACGATAGGATAATGCCATCTATCACCACATTTTAGCGCTGAAACACCTGCTTTGGCATGTGGCACGCCTATGCCCAGTACAATTATAACAGGCATGCGCTTGTGCCCGCCCCCAATTTGCATTGTGCATGGAGTTAAACGAGCGCAAATGCTAAATTACCGCTTTTGCGAAGATAGGGCCCAGCATGTTTGTTTCTCTTACAAACTCAGCTATGTGAGGTGTGTGTGTGTGTGTGTGTGTGTGTGTGTGTGTGTGTGTGTGTGTGTGTGTGTGTGTGTGTGTGTGTGTGTGTACTCTTATTGACAGAATCTGGACTCCGATGAGCCGAAGTATGCAGCAGTGAGTTTCCATCCAAAGCCCAAGAGAAGCAGGAGAAAGAGAGAGGTGGAACCTAATGTTGTGTATGCTGCCCCCAGATAGGACCAGGAAGACACTGGACCTGATGCTAAAGCTGTGCAGCCTTATTTGTTGATTTATCAAAGGCTTTTGATTCAGTTGACCATACACTGTTGGCCAGGCTAAGTGATGTAGGTCTCAGTAACTACGTTTACATGCACACAATATTCCGCTTTTTGCCCATTTTCGGAAAATGACAATATTCCGACTAAATGAATAATCCACGAATATTCCCGTTTACATGCAGCCGTAGCTCGCCCTCCCCGACACATGAGGGAGGGGGGGGAGAGAGAGTGATGCAGGTATAGGTGGATTTTTTTCTGTTGAGAATAAACACAGCAGCACTATTCTTACAAGCCACACTTGGTCCATTTCAGGAGCTTGCTGCTGAAAAGTTTGGTGTTGCGCATCCAAGTCTTTCATAAAAAGTAGGATAGTAGCCTACGTTATTACCTCGCAGGCTCGCAAGCATTGTGGACTTCCGTGGGCACTGGGCACTATAGGCTACTCTCTCTCTCTCTTTAAATTATTATTTTCGAAACAAAGCCTGCTTCCCCTTTGAAGCTAGAAAGAAATTGGTGCAGGCGACGTTCCTTTCAAAGCTCGACTATGGTGATGTGTTATATCTGCACGCAGCCTCTTCAGTGTTAAAGAGGCTGGATCCTGTGTATCATGCTTCCTTGCGGTTTATTATCAGTGCTAAGGCACTTACTCACCACTGTAGCCTGTATCAATTGGTGAACTGGTCCTCACTTTATGCACGGAGGCAATTTCATTTCCTTGCTTTTATTTATAAGGCTCTTATTGGTAGGCTCTACCTTAGTAGCCTGCTCTCCTTCTCTGACCCCACTTATCTGACTCGGTCCTCTAGGTCAGGGATACTCAACTTGCTTTGCCCGGGGGCCACTTTTGTGAAATGATAGAAAGCCAGGGGCCAGTTAATAAACAAACAATATATACATTTCTCTGTAGCGGATTGTAGGTTTTTGCGGTGTCAGCCGGAGTTTAGTCTGACAATGTTGTGCACACCGGATAGTTAGTTAGGTTAAGTTAGTTAGGTTAAGTACATACATAAGTGCCTGGGTAGCGAGCAGACGGCAGTATTTGACAATTTAGCAGCTAAATCATAGATTATTGAAAGATATTCCATATTCCAGACTGAAATGCTATAACAGAAGTGGAGTATTGGCCAGAATGACATGAACATTTGGACACTTATTCAGCGGGTATCTTGCATGTTGCATTCAGGTGCACTGTAAAAAAAAGGAAAAATGCAATTCCATCGCGGGCCACACAGGGCCCGCGGGCCGCAAGTTGAGTATCACTGCTCTAGGTGGATGCTACTCAAAGCACACAGAGTTAGGGAAGTCTGCCTTCTCCTATAGTACTCCTGAGGCATGGAACAGGCTGCAAAATGTACTCCACTTTGATGCCTTAGTGACTCTTGGGGAGTTCAAAATGCTTGCCCAAAATCTTGTAAAGGAAGAATGCAACTGTTTTTCATAAGGTGCTGTTTTATTGTTTTATTGAACAGATCTGTGTACAGTATATCCCTTGTTTTTAGTATTCTTGCAATTGTACTGTTCTTAATTGTATGATTCTATGTTGCTGCCCTCTTGGCCAGGTCACCCTTGCAAAAGAGACTACATGTCTCAATGGTTTTTTTCCCCTCCTGGTTAAATAAAGGATAAATAAAAAAATAAATAAAAATGTGGCCCTTAGGCCCATGATTGGAAGTTGGAAACCCTCATTACTGTTTTGCTTGCACCTGTGTTTATCCTGCCTTTTTCACACATCCCCCCGCTTTCGCACCCCCCCCCCCCCCCTTTCCCTCCCATGACCAATATTGGCGCTGTATGTATGGCAGCCTTTTGCGTTTGTGGTGAGCTAGTAGAACAGGGCGCATGCGCACGCAGCGACCCGCAGCAAGGAGTAGACGGTCTTTTTGGTAATCCTGTACATATTACAACAAATGTATATGTACTGTATAATATTGAAGTGTGCCTTTATTACTTTTCAAACTAGTAATAATGTTCTGAGTGTATCTTTTAAAACCACTACTGCCTGCTGTAAATCAATTTGCCCTCTTGGGACATTAATAAAGAACTTGAACTTGAACTTGAAATGACCACTGTGAAAAGGGCCCATTGTATTGTCAGATTTTTTTGCTTACGTTTCTCTTCATCATTGGAATTCAGTCATAAGAGACTAGTAAGAAGGTTCAAATAAACTTGATATAATTAACAGAATTAAGGTTTGGTGTATGACTCCATGATGCTTATCACTGTCCAAATACCCTTATAGAGAGAGTTAGATGGCATCTGCAGCAGGTGGAGCAAGTTAAGTGACATCACTTCTTTGACAGGAAGAGACACATGGTGTGGCCTGAGAACAACTGAGGTGAAAACCACGAGGCCTGTGATGTCAAAGCTTTGTAACAGGTTATTTACTGTCAATGGTAACAGGTCAAAGGAAGCAGTGAATACTGACATACTTGCTTCTGTCATGTAAAGAAAATGTGATAGAAGTTATGAAATCAATGTAGAAATGATTCTATAGAATTTCTTATTTTGTATTGGATATTTTAACTTATGATACGGTCTATGAATCTTTGGTCTATAGCAGGGGTACTCAATTAAAATTCAGAGAGGCTGAGTTAGAGAACATTTCCTCAAGCAAAGGTCCAGAACATTGTAATGTCTAGTAGCCTTTATGATTCAGTGCCATACGTTGAAGTAGCATAATAGTACGTCTGTATGTAGGACTGACTGTTAAATCAAATAAGCATCAACAATGTTTATAGTTTTCATATTTAACTTGATTCATTCTAAATAACTAGCTTATACTCTAATAATGAATAAGTTATTTTCTCATTTCAAGTAAAATAAGGGCTGCGTTTAGAAATAGCATACAATACATAGGGACACTCTGCAGTTACTTATGCTGTTTTTACTGGGGGATCGGGGATCGCTCTCTTATGGGCTACGCCCACTGACACCAAACTCAATCCAAAAACCTGTCCGTTTTACTGTTGTCTTGCTTTGTCACAGGTCACTTTCACATATAAGCTGTTTAGTCCGCTTTAACCGCGCCAGAGTTCGTTTCCTCGGATAGTTCGGTTCGTTTGGGGTGGTGTGAAAGCGCAAACGAACTCTGTTGCAGAACAAACAAACGAACTCTGGCGCGCTTGAAAACGTGGGTCTAAGTTCAGTTCGCTTCCGATCCCTGGCGCGGTTCGTTTGTTGTGTGAAAGCAACCCGGACTAAACACAAGAGCGCCAGAGTGCATCTGATGCACAGTGACGGGAGAAGGGAGCAAAACAAACACTGCGGCGTGCACACGTGTACAGTAGCCTACCTGCGCGCCGCGTCGTGACATACGTCGTCATAACAACATCACATTTATCAACAGCTGGCCCCTGGTTGCCTATCTCCTTCGGTAGGCCTACGTAGGCTACTCTCATCTGTAGAATGAAATGTTCAACAGCTTGCTGCCTCATCTGCTGCTCATATCGGGCACATTCTTGTTAAATAATTATTTGATAGTAAAACCATTAATCCCAATATCGCAGGTGGTGTTGCTCCATGTCTGTGTTTTGCGGATTCACTTGTGTTGTTCAGTCAGCCCACAGCCAGGCTAGAAGTCTGCTGGAGAGAGGAGAGATTTCCCCTCTCTATTCTGTCCAATAGACTAGTGACTGTTTCGACCACGTGACATTGTTCAGAAAGTTTGGTGCTTGTGACAAATTGCTGTGTGAAAGAGAACCAGACCAAATGAAAATCGCAACACTGTTGCAACTTCACCCCCCCGAATCGCACCGAGTCCACCAGCTTTAATGAAAGCGACCTAAGTGCGCCCGACGGCTGGCTCAGGATTTTCGGGTCGATTTATGCCCGATTCACCCCTCCCGAGAATGGTAACTGTCTGCCTTTCCGAAGCCCTGCCACTCCGAACGTTAACTTCCATTATTCGGACTGGCGGTTGTTCACCTTAGACGCCGCAATGCCGACCTTAGGTTTAGGCGTGGGGGTGGGAGAGGTTAGGTTTAGGCATGGGGGGGGGGGTAGGTTTGGCGTGGGGGCTGGGAGAGGTTAGTGAAAAACGGGGAATATAGAACCCTTTCTGAGTGCCGATATTTCGGAGTGGCAGAACGTCGGAGTGGCAGCACGTCGGAGTGGCAGCATGTAACCCCCGAGAATCGGAGGAGAAATCTGGCCTGGTAGCTTGCCAAGCTTGGTCGGGCCGATGTTGATTATCTTGTAGTGTGAGCTGTTTGCAGATCCAATCTTAAGCCTCCCGATCTGCTCAAAGCCTCATCGGGGCCGTCCCGATCATATCAAACATGATGTTTGATATTTAGGACTGAAAATCTGCGCGAATAGCCTACTACATCATCCTGCTGCTGAGCAAGCCTCCCGTCATTAATTGACGTGGCACCGCACTGCAGGCATCAGATAGGCTACCAAATACCAACGGCACAGAACCATGAGTATTTGGGGGAAAATGTCACTAATTTATATCACAATGAATAAAAAGTTGTTATATCGTAGTTTTGAGCCCCTGCCAGTCAGAGGCTGTCCTACCTGTCTATCGAGCAGTGTGGGGAAAAAAAGCATTGTTGCTGCAGGAAGCAATCCAGTCTATCCAAACTTTTGCCGATCTCATGACATGCAGCAGGGCAGGGGAATATATTTTGGTAGCCCATGTGTTTGTGTTCTCACTTCCCAGCGAGCATTTTTAGGTTGAAAAGACGTTTAAAAAACGTTTAGGCTAAACGTTGAAAAAACGTGCAAGAAAGGTTCAAGAGTGAAAGTTTTTTCACGACTATTTGCAGACGTTGATTAAACGTTCAAGTTTAGACCATATTTCACCAAGATCTTAAATTAAAAATTCAACACCACTCACGGGATTCGAACTACACTACGACATGAGCTATACTTTTTCTCTTCTTTTTGCTATACTTCTTCTTCGGGCACATATATACTCTATCTCGCACACAACTTGTAGACTACACGATTGTAGGCTCAACAATCGGGAGGACAGGTTATTTTATGTGATGTGTACAAGACTATAATATTATGTAGGCTAACAGACTAAAATTATGTTGCAGACCAGTGCAGACTTGCTTTGGTCTAGTCAGTCACAGCTAGCTAGCGACTAAGTAGGCTACTTGGGCATCATGCATGCGTGCTGCTGCATTTTATAGTATTGCGCTATTAACCATATGTGTCCTGGAAGCTTTTTGCTGGCACCACATAGCCTATATAGTCCCATATTTATGATACTTCATGTGACATAAAATGCGTTGCAATGTAGTTTTCGTGTAGACCAGATTTCAACTCTCAGTTACACAATAAATTGGACAAATGCCAATTCACACATTATCAATATTGTCTCTATTTCAAGCTACAACAAACGTTTTAACAATATGATTAACCAAATTGTGTTTTTTGACACGTTGACGTTGTAACCGCATTTTAGCCGGTTGAAAAGAGGGTGAAATTAGGTCTTAGACGTTGAAACCCAATATCACCCAGATTTCAACTAAAAATCAACGTTGAAAAAACGTTTTGTGCTCGCTGGGTTGTACAGACAATATAGAGTCGCGTTGTTTACACGCTTGCTAACTACCGTGAGATTCATTTGTTATGCGACGACATAGTCCCCACAAAAAGAGTCAAAATAATGCCAA